>NC_091204.1:26980212-27112712 GCF_040958095.1 Procambarus clarkii
TGTTACACTCTTGGGGCAAAATTTTTGTAGCTCCTAAGTATACTGTCTATCATATCATTATCACACATACAAACAATTTGATGTGGTACATTACTTATTTCCTTATTTCTATAGTTATCAATAAGTTGACACTCTAATACATAATGTTCTAAGGTGTGGGCGTGCGGCATACTACATAATTTACACTCCTTATCTTTTTCACTGACATCAACTCCGTATTGCCAGATATATTTGTATCCTAATCTTAATCTCATGTAAATTGAATCCTTCCAAGTTAACTTTCCTTTATCATAGGTGAAGGACGAGTTTGTATTTATTACTGAATAATTCTTAAGTGTGTTACTACTATCCACTATTGCCATTCTTTTTATCATTTCTTCATCTTCATTTCCTCTTATTAATGTTATATATACATGTACACATAATCATACATACATGTACATATATATACATATGCGGTAAATCCACAGAAATGAAATATGGAATTTTCCGCATACAAATGATTATTGTTTCGTGATCGTCAATTGCATATATACATATACATACATATACATTCACATACATATTCAATCACCCACACAAATACACACATCAATAATCTTTGTATCACAAATGATTCAACAAGAGGCTCACAAGTCACTATACTAGGCACTTTACATCTATGGTGAGTCGTCCAATTACTAGTCTTGCTCTACACCCACCCAACTGGGCGGCAGCTTAACAGTCATGTGCTCCACACCCACCCAACTGGGCGGCAGCTTTACAGTCATGTGGTCCACACCCACCCAACTGGGCGGCAGCTTAACAGTCATGTGCTCCACACCCACCCAACTGGGCGACGGCTTTACAATCATTTGCATGAATTACTTACAGTAAGCAAATTTTAGATACTTCGCTAAGATTTCGGGCAGCACATCATTATAAATGAAGTACTTACACTTTTCTTGGACACCAATGATGGTGTTATCTCTGAATTCCGCGATTTTTTTTAAATTCCAGTACTGTATATAATGACGCAAAGTATGCGAATAGTTCTGCAATAGTGATCCTATCCTGCGTCATAATTTACATACATATCTACTTCTGTTTTGTGTATTAAAATTACTACATTTTTATGTTAATTTATTTCTGTAAATGATGATGATGATAAACTTCAATAAATGTAAGAACATAAGAACGGAAACTGGTCGCGTAAATGGAAATGGTTGGGTACATTTCCTTTCACCTACCTAATGCGAATATTCATGTGTCCGGACACTGGCGATGGTGTGGTATTGCCTATTTATTTGACCATATCTTTGCTTTCATTTAAGATATGTTTTCCTTGAAATGTATTTACATTATCCTCTACATCTGTCTTTATTCTGAAATTAAAACCTTTGACGTTACTTTGCATATATGTACATTAATTATAAAATTGATTGGCTTGTGTGCAGGCCTTCACACTCCCTGAGCGAGCCATCAAGTAACTATAAAAAGGCATATATCTTCACTTTCACTTCAGTTATATTTATACCAAAGTATTAACATGCAGCTTATATGTCTTTCTGATGACATAAAAAACTTCGTTTTTTACAATATATAGATTCAATTAACATTGATTTTCAAAAGGTCATAGTTCCCATCGAAAGGGAGAGCGTCGGCCAAGAAGCCTTGTTTAAAATATGAATATTTTTCCCCTCTATTAAGGTATAATCTCTGTGATGCTCGTTCTGCGAGCACTTTGTCATGGGTTCATATCCTGGCCAGAGAGGATTTACTGGGCGCAAATCCTTAACTGATTCTTCGCGGTGGGGATCGGATTCCAGGGACCTGGCCCGAAACGCTACGCATATTAGTGGTTGTACAAGAATGTAACAAGTCTTGTATATATCTCAAAAAAAAAAAGTCATGCTGTAATTATCTGGGAATAATATTTTACCCGATTTACCTGAGGGGTGCTAACTCGAGTTGCCTCGATGAGAACAGGAAGTCGTCGGCTTGTTGAAGGTTCCCTTCCCCCTCCCAGTTTGCCTTCATGATTTTTTTCCAGGTATATTTTGAAATTCAGCACAGTTTTGGCAGTTATGGCTTCGGTGGGTCGGCAGTTCCATCCATCAATAACCCTTTGAGTGAAAAGTGACCTCAAAAGCTTCATTGACAAGTTACGTTACAAGCTTCGTTGTAACAGAACCCATGAGCACCACACCAGAAACAAATACAGTTTTGATATTCCTAGAGTACGACTTAATCAAACTAGAAATGCTCTACAAATCAAGGGACCCAGAATGTGGAATGACCTTCCCAATCATGTCAAAGACTGTACCTCTCTCAACCAGTTTAAGATAAAAACTAAGCACTACCTAATAAATTCCCTGTAACCTACCTTACCCCTATATTGTCAACCTATGTCTGTTTTTTTAAAAAACGCTGTTTGTCGACTTAATTGTACTTGTTTTCATAACCCATTGAAATATACTCAAAGACCTAAAATTAATAACAAAGTATATTGACAATATTTATTAAATCATAAAACTTATACCATTTTGTAATATGTTAATACTACATTATAGTAATTATTAATATTGAGAGTCATATAACTATGTATTGTGGAGCAGAGTGTTGCAGTGGAAGCGTGCTGGGCCCATAATCCAACTAGAGGTCCGTAGATCGAAACTACGCTCTGCTACAGTCTAATTTTTTCCTACCATAACAAACCAAAAGAAATGTTTTTATCTACAATCCATCCTCCTGTACATTTTGTAACTATGTAGAGCATCGTACATATAAATTATATATTGACGTAATGGACAATTACATAGTAGAACTTGGTACTATTCACCTTATAGTCCGGAAAAATATAGCTAAAATCAAACATATATATTCCTAGGCCTAGTATAACATATATATGTACTCTTTTTGGCCTCAGTTAGCATGTATTAGGCCTTGGATGGAAAATTACGTTAGGTTTTATGAGAAACAAACACAAAGGTTCGGGCCAACCTTGCCCGAAACGCTTTGCGTAATAGTGGCTTTAGACATTGTATGTACAAGCTCTATCTATAAATCCAACAACATGTTTGTATCTCACCTTGTATGTATGTACTTTACCTGAATAAACATTTGATTTGATTTGACAAAAGCTTTGCCGGTTTATCCAAATTCACTAAAACCAAATTCTACTATCCAATTGTCCATTACATCAATATATGCACGATGAAGGATGGATGTGTTGCTTATAAGCACTGCTATTAATATATCATAAGCTCCTACATAGATTTTGTAATGAAGTAAGGACGAAGAGGTAGAACGGCTTATTGACAGAGCTCGGGTGCATGGGGGGAATTGTGTAAAATCCTGGTTTGTGTCTCGGAGAGGCTGCAGGATCCAAGTAAGGTCAGTAGAACTTCTGGTTGTAATTCTTTTACCACATCGTAGCTCAGTCGATTAAGGCAGCATCTAAGATCCTCTCGGACGTAGGTTCGAACCCTCGTCACGGCCCATGTGGATTTCTCCTACATAGATGTTATTACTGCACGGTTGTCTTAGGCTATTAATATAAATGCCGATATTTCTTAAAGTATTACAATTCGGCCGACACCGACTAGGCTGTGACGCTCCCCTACCCAACATGACTCATCTTGGAAAGCTGGGCGAGGCTAGTCCCACCAAGTGTCTGGTCACCAACCTCGGATATACATTCTATTATATAGATATAGGTTATATAAATATATAGGGGTTACCATCTTTGGTGGCATTTGTAGGGACCCTCGACCTCGAAGAAGACGACATGGAGCATTCGGGAAAGCCTTGTGGGGCACCCGCGTACACTCACATATTGTCTTTTCATACCATCCCCTATATTTGTTTTATTTTGTCATTTTATTTTATTTAAAATGTCATTACACAAAAAGGGTTACAACATTGGTTACATTCAAAGTACAAGACTTCTTATTACAGGTTGTAGAGTTCCTCCAATATATAGTTTTGTGTTAACTAATACTATTACATATATATTATTACCTATATCTTCTAGTCGTAGTAGTAGCAGACATTCATCAGTCTCAGGAGACTATGGAGTTGTGCTCTGGTTGTCGGTCTGGAGTGGCCTCTCCAGGGCACAAAGCCAGGGTAGGTTGATACGGGGGAGAAGCTGTCAACCATGCACCAGGTCCCCCCTCTCCACGGCGCCGAAAGTCTCCAATGGAAAGGCAAACGCCAATACGATTGGTTCCAGCGCCGTCGCAGGAACTGTGAGCTCCGGAGTTGACCTGGAAGCTGGTGAAGGGACTCATAACCCGGAGACCGCCGTGGTCGGGGCCGGAGAAGAACCACCCCAGCAAGTGCAAGAACGACCCCAGCCTCCTGAAGCAGAGCCTGGGGCTGCTAGAGCCCAAGGAGGAGGACTTCAGAGTCCCGCACCTACGGGTTCCAGGCGTAGTTCAATAACTAACTGATAAACATAACTTTAATATTGATTCATTAACTAAGTTCAGTAACTAACTGATAAACCTTAAAGAACTGGTGAGAACAACTGTGTACACTTCAGTTTGCTGACATTTATTAGATCTGTGCTGCTTATAAAATACGTTTGTGTTCGATCCCCGATGGTCCCAGTGCTTGGGCACCGTTACTCCACTCCGTACTCTCACTTCTTGCAGGGTCCGCGTTCGATCCCCGATGACCCAAGTGGTAGCTTTCCATTCCTTCACTTCGTCCTCATATATTCCAGATGATCTTAATATCCCTTCCAAGTGCTGTATAATCATACTGGCCTATACTTTCACCTCATAATTACCTTACCTTACCTCGCTTCCTCAGAGACTTTTCCTTCCCGACTTTCTCCTTCACACGCCTCAGTTGTCAGTTGATGATGTATGATGAAGTGGATGAATGTATGACTGTTGAGTTCTTCATTAAGCAGGAAGAGTCGTGGCCAGACTGGGAGGTCGGACCCGGTGTTCACGCGGTCACCAGTTGGACCCGGTGTTCACGCGGTCACCAGTTCGACCTCTAGATCAAAACTTCCTTTTTTCATATATTACCCAAATAACACTTTAGTTGGAATTATTGATCCTATTTTTTCATCTATTTAATCCCTTTAATATTTATTCACTTTTTATAGATCTATTCCAGCACCTTTTACATATCTATTTATCACATTTAAATTAATTCTTTAATCATCATGTATTTATTAGTTCAATAACATTTTTAGATACTTAATCACCTGTATTTATCAACCCGTTCTCACACAAGACAGCACATATATGACTTAATGCTTAAAGTCAATATGTTGAATATGAATTAGTAAATATGTGATATATTCCCAGTTACTTTTTTTACCAAGGCCCAAACTCTTCCTCACGTACCAATTTACGTCTCACAGTACCCGTCCGTCAACATAGATAGCAGAAAATTCGTGATTGGTTCAATTATAAGGACAATTGTAGTTTTCAGGTCCCACATGGGTTATGAAATTTACCTACTATTGTCCATGCTCTTAGAATATTACAGATCAGCTACTTCCTATTGAAGGCTCGTAGTTTTGTCTTGAGAAATATTAGTTGTTCTTAGTAAATTATAATAAGCACTAAAAATTATTACATAGAATAACAGTCCTTCATCAATCAATATTATATACCATAGTTTGTGCTTTACAAATCTTTAAAGGATGTTTTGTAGGAACGCTAACAAAAAACGTTGTTACATTTGAATGTCTATAGGGTAAACTACTGCAAACAGGACGGTATTGTGTCTACTATACCAACTATAGCTAGGATGGGTATATTGTCACCTACCGCCTGTTAGGTGGGAAAGGGGTTCAATACCACCCACAGGATGGGTATGAGGGTCACATCCACCCACAGGATGAGTATGGGGATCACATCCACCCACAGGAAGGGTATGGGATCCAATACCACCCACAGGATGAGTATGGCGTCCACTACAACCCACAGGATGGGTATGGGGCTCCAACCACCCATAGAATGGGTATGAGGCTCCAACCACCCATAGAATGAGTATGGGGCTCCAACCACCCATAAAATGGGTATAGGGTCCAATAACACCCACTGGATATGTATTGCGTCCATTGCCGCGCGTCGAGCTCGAAAACCGCAGCATTCATCTCAGAACCATGCCTATTTCACACAGATTCCTTAATAAACGTAAGAGTTTTATATGTCACAAGAAAGATAGAAATATGAGCTTCATTCTAAATACCTTACCATGGGCATATTTAAATTTAAAGCGAAGATACGTGTACTTTTATAATAGCCGAGCTCCGACCCCAGACAGATCGATCGACCGAGCAACTCTCTCGCAGAACAATGTTTATTTCACGTGAATTCGTTAATAAACATATGTGTTTTATATGTCTCAAGAAAGGCAGACATATAAGCTTCACTTTAAACACTTTACCATAGACATATTTAAAGTTCTAATGAAGATACATGTATTTTAAAAATTACGGAGCTCCCACCCCGTACAGACTGAACGACAGAGCAACTCTCTCTCAGATCAATGTTTATTTCACGTAAATTCGTTAATAAACACAAATGTTTTATATGTCTTAAGCAAGATAGAAATAAGAGCTTCATTTTAAATACATTACAATAGACATATTTATAGCTCAAGTGAAGATACATATGTTTTTATAGTAGCGCTCAGTAGCTTGTCGGGCATGGAGTGCAGACGCCTACGCATTTGCCGATATATTGTATAATTAACAAAGATACGCTAATAAAGCCTATAATCTTATATGCCTCCAGAAAGACCGAGATATGAACATTATTATGATTGCACCAAATGAAATATATCATGTTCGAGAACAAAGATATATCAATTTTAAATTAAGTTTCGACTCTCTCTCGGGTGAGACAGATGGGGCGACTCTCGCCCCATCTATTGGAGATTCTGTGCACTAAAGACCCAAAGCTACTCAAACCCTCCTAGCATTATTTAAGTAATGACGTAATATGGTATATTTACTCACTATAATGTGGGTGCTGAATGCAGAACATGAAAAAACATATATTTACTCCAAACTAATATAATTTCATTATGAAATAAGTAAATAAGTAGCATCAAAGGAAGTCGACGGTCCAAGCGTCAATGTTGTGGAACGACTTATCCAAGATATATCGTTGTTTGGAAAGTGTTTGTTGGCATATCCAGTTGTCGCACTTCTCTGCACAAATTATCACAAATTTAAATTATAATGTTAACAAGTAGAATACATATTTTTAATAAAATCTAACATAACTAGCCAGAAAACATTTAACATTTATTAAAAAAATATATGTTTGGAAGTTAAATCAACTTCATAGGACAATATATGCCCGAAACGCTTTGCGTAATAGTGGCTTTAGGCATTGTATGTACTAGCTCTACCTATAAGTCAACCAATCCTTGTAAAAATTTATTGTATGTATGTACCTTACCTAAATAAAATTGTATTGTATAAAATTGTATTGTATTGTATTGTATAGTTTTGTTATATATACTCGTTATTCGTTGACATGCGTTCGCTACTTAAACTACCATGTTCTGTACTTATGTAAAATCTCCCATGTCTCTTCGCTCATCTCACCGAACCCTACAGGCTCTGTGATATATTGTTTAATTAATTGAGATTCACAAATAAAGCTAATAATTGTATATGTTATCAAAAAGGCAGAGCTTATTTTAGTTCATTTATTATGCACCCCATACCCATCCTATGAGCGATAGTGGAGTGTTACAGAGGCACATAATGGGCTCAGGGACTGAGCCCCACAATTCATATAGCCAAGCAAGTTATAATCTTGATAAGCTAGTTACAAAAGTCAATGCACATTGTCACATCAACAATGGGCTCGAGTCCGACCACAAGTACAGTTTATAATTTAAGCAACTGACATATATGGAGGGCTAGTGTCACAATTGATATGTTTATCCTACACATAACCCCCTCTCCCCCATCCAATGGGCAGCGGTGGATAGGTTACAATCAAGTCGTTTTTTGCGTTTTATTCAGAGATTAGATCTTATTGAGTGAGGAAAGATATTCATATTTTAAAGAAGGCTTCTTGGCTGATGCTCTCCATTGATTGAAAATATACAACCTTTTGAAAATCAATGTTAGTTTGATCTAGATATTGTAATTAACGAAAGTATTTATGTCATCTGAAAGGTAGAAATATAGGCTACATTTAAAATCCTTTGTCATAAATATAACTGAAGTGAAAACGAAGATATATGCGTTTTGATAGTTACTTGATGGCTAGCTCTGAGAGTGTGAAGCCCTGCACACCAGCCAATAAATTGTATAATTAGTTTCCATATATTTTAATTAATCTTAAAAATCTATATGTCAGAAGAAAGGAAGATGTAGCCGTTAATGTGACAACATTTAAAAAAATATATATCTCTTAAGTTAAATAAATAATACCACCTTATCGCCGGTGTCTGGACACATGAAAACTACCTAGGTATCAGTATCCAGCCAGGCGGGGATCACAGGCTGCACAATACTGATAAATTATGTAATGCACTACTTGTGGTCGATCTCGAACCCATTTATGATGTGACGACTTATAGTGAATTTTGTAACAAGCTCACCAAGATTGTAACTTGCTTAGCTAAATGAATTGTGGGGTTCGGTCCATTCATTTTCTTTCTTTATTATGCAGCCCATAATACACATCCCGTGGGCGGTGGTGTAAAGGATTACAGAGGCACATAATCGGTTCAGGAACTGAACCCTCTAGTTCGTTTAGCTAAGCAAATAACAATCTTTTGACGCTAGTTAGAAAATTATTAATGTACACATACTTATGCATACATGTACATATTCATACGTATACATATATACATACACATACATATTTAATCACCCCCACAAATACACACATCAGTAATCTTTTGTGTCACAAGTAATTCAACAAGAGGCTCACAACAGTCACTATACAAGGCACTTTACATTTATGAAGAGTCGCACAGTTACTAGTCTTGCTCCACACCCACCCAACTGGGCGGCAGCTTTACAGTCATGTGCTCCACACCCACCCAACTGGGCGCAGCTTTACAGTCATGTGCTCCACACCCACCCAACTGGGCGGCAGCTTTACAGTCATGTGCTCCACACCCACCCAACTGGGCGGCAGCTTTACAGTCATGTGCTCCATACCCACCCAACTGGGCGGCAGCTTTACAGTCATGTGCATGCATTACCTACAGTAAGCAAATTTTGGATACTTCGCTAAGATTTCGGGCAGCACATCATTATGAATGACGTACTTACACATTTCATGGACACTATTGATGTTGTTATCTTTAAATTCCGCGATTTTTCACATTCCATTATATAATGACGCAAAGTATGCAAATAGTTCTGCTGACAGAGTTTACATTTAGTCAAATCTACATCATCAGATGTTACAAACTTCCAGAGGTACTTGTAGCCGAGCCTAAACCTAGCAGTGGTAACATCTAGAAGTCTGCTAACATTATTGGATGACCCATAGACGTTGAGCTTTGCCTTAAGACGAAGCTTGGGCTGATCTCTAATTTCTTAAGCCATATTGATGCTCTGTCCACAGAGCATTCTCTCTCTCAAATTATATACACTGATGGTTCCCTACACCGCACCACGGGTGCAGCTGGAAGTGCAGTTGTCCTGACAATGGGCGATGGCCTATACTTTGAGTGGGGAGTCCGTATAAACAACTGGGCCTCTACCCTTCAGACTGAACTATTTGCCTTGATCCTTGCACTGAAATGTGTACAAGTCTCAAAACTTGATACATTAATTGTAAGTGACTCCTTATCATCCTTAAATGCTCTCAACTCTTTAAGACATAACTGTAACATGCTCGTATCATGCTAGACACAAATACAACAAAATTATTAAGGATGGTAACAGAGTCCATTTCATGTGGTCTCCATCTCATGTTGGCCTCCGAATGCATGATAGAGCTGATAAGTTAGCCAAAGAATCTGCCTTTAAAGGAGCCGTTGAGTGTAACCTTGGATTGTCAATGAGCAATCTGAGAGCAGCAGTACACCGAGAACTTCAACAAGATCTTGTAGATCTGAGGCAAAGTGAAATTGACACCAGTAATTCCATCTATCATCATACTATCATGCAAGAGGAGCCACACATCTATGGATCATCCAATAAAATCAGCAGACTTCTAGATGTTACTACTGCTCGGCTTAGACTCGGTTACAAGTATCTCTGGGAATTCTCATTATCTGCTGATGTAGACCTGACCAAATGTAAACTGTGTCAACAAAATTATTCGCACACCCTCCGTCACTATATGATGGAGTGCGAAAAGATACGTGAATTTAGAGACAATTCTATAACCAATGTTCCAGCGATGTGTCAATATTTCATTCAAAATGATCTGCTACCAGAAATTTTAGCCAAATATCCCCAGTTTGCTAACTGTAGGTAGTAACTAAGTGATTGTAACCTATCCACCGCTGCCCACTGAATGGGGGGCGGTGTACAGGACAAACATATAAATTTTGACACTAGCTCTCCACATATGTCAGTTGCTTAATTTAGAACCTGTACTTGAGGTCGATCTCGAACCCATTGTTGATGTGATGACTTATATTGAATTTTGTAACTAGCTCATCAAGATTGTAACTTGCTTAGCTAAATGAATTGTGGGGTTCAGTCCCTGAGCCCATTATGTGCCTCTGTAACCCTTTCCACTACCGCCCACAAGATGGGTATGGGGTGCATAATAAATGAACTAAACTAACTAACCCATAGACGAGAGATTCATCAAAGTTTATACAATATTGTGAAATTGAGAGTCAGTGTATTAACATATATTGGTAAATCATAAATATTGTAAGTTAAGAATCTGATGCATGTGTGTGTGTTGGGGAGGGGGAGGGGGTTATACCCTTGGTAAGCGAGAGTGGAAAGTAACCTTAGACGTACTGCGGTCAATGTGGGGGGGAGGGAGGGTGGGAGAGTCAAATTCACCCTCCAACATCTGGGCATAGTACCACCAGCCTCCACAACACTCCATCAGCCTCCAGCTGATGCTTGTAGATGCTTCATCTAACCTCACCTATGTCACACATTAACCTACAGTTCCTGTGATATTTAAACTCCTCATCACAGTGGCGTCTCACCAATATAAATTGTATTGGATTTTGTCCCGAAATAGCTATATGCTGACTGGACGTGTATGTATGTATGTATGTATGTATGTATGTATGTATGTATGTATGTATGTATGTATGTATGTATGTATGTATGTATGTATGTATGTATGTATGTATGTATGTATATACGCATGTATATACGCATGTATGTATGTATGCATGCATGCATGTATGCATGTATGTATGTATGCATGCATGTATGTATGTATGTATGTATGTATGTATGTATGTATGTATGTATGTATGTATGTATGTATGTATGTATGTATGTATGTATGTATGTATGTATGTATGTATGGATGGATGGATGGATGGATGGATGTATGTATGTACGCATGCATGTATGTATGGATGTATGTATGTATGTACGCATGTATGTATGTATGTATGTATGTATGTATGTATGTATGTATGTATGTATGTTTGTATGTATGTATGTATGTATGTACGTATTTATGTATGTATGTACGTATTTATGTATGTATGTATGTATGTATGTATGTATGTATGTATGTATGTATGTATGTGTGTATGTATGTATTCCCAATCACGTTAAAGACTCCCCCTCTATCATCCAATTAAAGAGAAAAACAACTATGTACTAAATAATCAACTCCTTGTAACTTTAATTATGCTGACCTTCCTATCTGTATTCAGACTGAGCCTACCATCATTATAGGTGATTATAACGCTAGACATAGGAATATGGGTAATTCGCAGTTCAATAATCGTAACGGCAACCAACTGGTGTCACTATTAGGTAGTCACGTGATGCACAGATTGTGGGTGACCTTGAACCGACGAATATCTACGGAGGTATTCCTGATCTATGTCTGGGTGTCAACGTCTCCCACACCGTGTGCGCCTCGTCAATAGTGCCAGATATGGCGTCTGGTCATCTGCCCATATTAGCCACTGTAAGCATTGGAAGCTCTATCCTCCCCGGTGGAGTGTTCAAGCGGAAGAGGCTGGCTGTGCCCATCGATCAACGAGACAATCTTGTTGCTCATGTGTCAGATTGGTACAGTTCATCTGAGCCTTCATCAGTTGAAGATTTTAACAATGAGCTCACAGATACTATCAAGCAGTTTATAGAATCACTTGATCCATCGTCCAGGCCACGTAACCCAAATTACACTGGTCATAGCACTTATGCTTATTATAATGATTCTAAATTGCATACACTAAAACGCACTGCCAGAATAATTGGACTAGCTTATAGAAGGACCCGCACTGCTGAAATGCTTCGGCTCTTTCAAGCGGCTCTGGCTAAGGCCAGGGAACGTATGGTGGAGCTGAGGTAGACAGACTGGGAAACTTTTGTCTGTGGTCTCACTCTCACACGCCACTAAGTCGGGCATGGAAGGATATCAACAAGATCAAAGGAAAAAATGCTGCAGAGATCTCGCACCCTAATCCTCTGCACAGAGCAAATGAGCTTGTTGGTGCTTGGGCCACGACTTCCAGCTTTGACAGTCTTCCTCTATCCTCACAAAATGAATTAAATGATAGATATACTTATAGGGCAAGGCTCCTTGACTTCATGCGTCATCAAGAGGATGACTAAAACATGCTTTTTACTGAATACAAACTAGATTCTGCTCTACATAAAGGCAAAGCTACATCACCCGGGGAGGATGGAGTTACTGACGGCATACTGCATATGCTTCTGTTAATTCCAGGGAATACCTTTCTTCAATTGTATAATATGAGCTATGTAACTGGGGAGCTTCCTAAGTCATGGACCAACAGTGTTATTATTCCCATTCCTAAACCTCACCAGCCGAGTGCTTTTCGCCCAATCTCCCTCACTAGTTGTCTCTATAAGTGTCTTGAGAGGATGTTCTCAACCGTCTCCTTTACAAAATTAATAATATGTTGTCTCCCCAGATATATGGCTTTACGCATGGAAAAAGTGTACATCACTGTATTACCACATTCCACACCCTGCATACTGATAGGTCATATACCACTTTCCTAGATCTTAAGTCAGCCTTTGACATTGCTAACCCACACGTTAGAGAACTTGCGAGAACTTGCTAAAATGAATGTAGGAGGATGGCTTCTACGGTGGATAAGAGGCTATCTATCCAACAGGAAGTCATCTGTACTGTTCCAAGGGCATAGGCGTGTAACGAGAGATTTTGAACTTGGCACTCCACAGGGAGGTGTCCTCAGTCGTACTCTGTTCAATGTGTTAATCAATGCACTTTTAAACTTAGTAACTAGAAGGTCCAGCGAACACATCATTAGCTATGTGGATGATATACTGATCCACACCAATGGGTATACCAACACCCAAAATGTTCTGAACTCTGTATTGTACACATGTCAGGAACTATGATTAGTCATCTCAGTAGAGAAAACAAAGATCTTGAACCGACACCCACCCAGACGAGGTGGGGCCGTTCGCAAAATGCAGTTGGATGATGGCTCTCTGCTCGACTATGTTACCAGATACAAATACCTTGGTCTTGAGGTTCTACTGTACCGCAATGTTTTAGCCAGACTGGGTCGCCAATGTAGAGAGAGGCTCCGTGCTCTCAAGGCTGTGGCAGGCTGTGGCAGGCAAACACAACTGTACCGTACAGTGTTATATATTTATTTCAGTTTGAACAATTTTTAACATTAAAGGATAAATCCTTTAATTGGTTGAAATTGGTTTTAACATTCGAAATCTAATTTGTTGATGTTAAATAATATAAGGTTCAAATTTATTAAGATACATACTTTAAAAACTATTTCTATTTGATACCAATAGTATCACATTAAGAGAAGCGTCTCGCCTTGCTAACCCAAGTATAAAATACAGTATATAAAGAAACGGTGCAACTGTACTGGTATCTGCAGTACAAATATATGTCCCTATTTAAAGAAAAAATAAACTGCACCAATCACTGCCACTCCTCACACCAATGCAACAATAAGGAGAGTAATAACAGTGCTTCACATTCGACAATGTTAAATTATTTAACAGATGACGAGATAATGAACATTGGAACAAATGTACAGCTCTCTGACCTTCATATAAAATCTGCATGTGACCTCATCAAACAATCTGTGCCAAGCGTAGAAGGCCTTCATGACCCAGCGTTGTAGCGGGACCTCTCCTGGCCAGTTACAATTGGTGATTTTATTCAAATTATCCAAGTTGATGGTTGTCACTGGGTCACCGTTTCCAACATTAGAGTAACGGGACAAATTAACATATACGACACCAGGCATAAATTACCATCCAAATCTACTGAAGTTATCTTGTATGCTCTTGCTAACTGCCAGGATACCTGGTTGATACTTGGTTGATGGGGTTCTGGGAGTTCTTCTACTCCCCAAGCCCGGCCCGAGGCCAGGCTTGACTTGTGAGAGTTTGGTCCACCAGGCTGTTGCTTGGAGCGGCCCGCAGGCCCACATACCCACCACAGCCCGGTTGGTCCGGCACTCCTTGGAGGAATAAATCTAGTTTCCTCTTGAAAATGTCTTGGATGATAAGCTGATATGCAATGTAATGAATGTCAGCAGACACAGGGACTCAAGTATGAGTGGGGTATATGCTGCGGCGTTTGATGCATCACTTGCAAGTGGTGTAGATCCGGTGAACCTCGTATGATGTGCAGAATATGAGACAACATCTTCAAGAGAACTTCAAAGGAAAGTGTCTCACCTCATTCCCTGCAGCTCAGACACTGAGAAGAAAACGAATCATCCGGTCATGCTCGATGGAAGTGTACTGCATTTGCAGAAAGCCAAATGATTTGAAGCTGAGGGTATGCTGTGACCGTTGCAATATTTGGCACCATGGATCATGTGTAGGTGTTACAGAATGTAATGATGATTCGTGGATTTGTTTCTTGTGCGCTAGCAAGTTGTGAATTATAATTTAAAATAATTAATACATTATTATTATTATTATTATTATTATAACTTTACCAAATGCTTTGCTGAATCAAATAATGTTATTACTTTCAATGTGTTACAATAGCATAATTAAGTGCTGCAAGTGTCAGGTCTTTTATATAGTCGGTATTTGTTATATTCTGTACTCTTTTTATGTTATTTAAATTTCAAATAGAAATAGTTTTTAAAGTATGTATCTTAATAAATTTGAACCTTATATTATTTAACATCAACAAATTAGATTTCGAATATTAAAACCAATTTCAACCAATTAAAGGATTTATCCTTTAATGTTAAAAATTGTTCAAACTGAAATAAATATATAACACTGTACGGTACAGTTGTGTTTAATTATGTTTTGTGATTCCTTTGGAAAAGGTATTTGTGCACCAAGTACTACTAGGTCATTATGAGATATGCTGAATGTTGTCAATATACCATCTGAATACGCATCACTTTGCGTTAATCATTGGACGTCCTAATGATTAAGGTCCCCAAAAGGACTTAATCAGACCTCAGTGGACAGTTTTACTCTCACTCTCTCTCTCTCTCTCAGAGCATCCCCTTTTGTGTTGTATGTGGGTGCTGAAGTTCAGTCTCTTCTCTATGTATAGGTGAAGGAACTTTCCATAATTGTTATTGCTAATGTTTACTTGTAATACTGGGTATACATCCGGTGTTCTTACCCTCGACCGCGGCGAGGGTAAGCCGCGGCCGTATGGTCTGAAACCCACAAATATTTACAATGGGGGGGGGGGATAACATTTCCTCTTCAAGCATGCGCACACAAATGAACTATGTTACTTAACTGGAAGCACTCGTACAACATAATTTACACGATTTCTCAGGATAATTATACTTCTTACCAGCATATATACAGTATAGTACCTAGGAGGTTCTCTTCAATGATATCTAAGATAATTAAAAGAACCCAAGCAAACTACTGTGGAAATGTGCAGGACAAACATATCAATTGTGACACTAGCTCTCCACATATGGCATTTTCTTAATTTAGAAACTGTACTTGTGGTCGATCTCGAACCCATGTTGTTGATGTGACGATGTATTATGAATTTTGTGGCTAGCTCCTCAAGATTGTAACTTGCTTAGATAAATAAATTGTGTGTTCAGTCCCTGAACCCATTATGTGATAAATTAACTAAACTAAAAACTATAGTAAGGCGACGAAACCTGAACTGCATAATGTAAATAGGGATTAACCAGAAAAAGATATAGGTGAAGAATAACACCAGGTAACTGTAAAGCTGCCGCCCAGTTGGGTGGGTGTGGAGCACATGACTGTAAAGCTGCCGCCCAGTTGGGTGGGTGTGGAGCACATGACTGTAAAGCTGCCGCCCAGTTGGGTGGGTGTGGAGCACATGACTGTAAAACTGCCGCCCAGTTGGGTGGGTGTGGAGCACATGACTGTAAAGCTGCCGCCCAGTTGGGTGGGTGTGCAGCACATGACTGTAAAGCTGCCGCCCAGTTGGGTGGGTGTGCAGCACATGACTGTAAAGCTGCCGCCCAGTTGGGTGGGTGTGCAGCACATGACTGTAAAGCTGCCGCCCAGTTGGGTGGGTGTGGAGCACATGACTGTAAAGCTGCCGCCCAGTTGGGTGGGTGTGGAGCACATGACTGTAAAGCTGCCGCCCAGTTGGGTGGGTGTGGAGCACATGACTGTAAAGCTGCCGCCCAGTTGGGTGGGTGTGGAGCAAGACTAGTAACTGTGCGACTCTTCATAGATGTAAAGTGCCTTGTATAGTGACTGTTGTGAACCTCTTGTTGAATCACTTGTGATACAAAAGATTACTGATGTGTGTATTTGTGTGGGTGATTAAATATGCATGTGTATGTATATATGTATATGTACATGTATGCATAAGTATGTGTACATTAATAATTTTGTAACTAGCGTCAAAAGATTGTTATTTGCTTCGCTGAACGAACTAGAGGGTTCAGTTCCTGAACCGATTATGTGCCTCTGTAAACCTTTACACCACCGCCCACGGGATGGGTATTATGGGGTGCATAATAAAGAAAGAAAATGAATGGACCGAACCCCACAATTCATTTAGCTAAGCAAGTTACAATCTTGATGAGCTAGTTACAAAATTCACTATAAGTCGTCACATCATAAATGGGTTCGAGATGGACCACAAGTAGTGCATTACATAATTTATCAGTATTGTGCAGCCTGTGATCCCCGCCTGGCTGGATACTGATACCTAGGTAGTTTTCATGTGTCCGGACACAGGCGATAAGGTGGTATTATTTATTTAACTTAAGAGATATATATTTTTAAATGTTGTGATATATATTTTTAAATGTTGTCACATTAACGGCTACATCTTCCTTTCTTCTGACATATAGATTTTTAAGATTAATTAAAATATATGGAAACTAATTATACAATTTATTGGCTGGTGTGCAGGGCTTCACACTCTCAGAGCTAGCCATCAAGTAACTATCAAAACGCATATATCTTCGTTTTCACTTCAGTTATATTTATGACAAAGGATTTTAAATGTAGCCTATATGTCTACCTTTCTGATGACAAATACTTTCGTTAATTACAATATCTAGATCAAACTAACATTGATTTTCAAAAGGTTGTATATTTTCCATCAATGGAGAGCATCAGCCAAGAAGCCTTCTTTAAAATATGAATATCTTTCCTCACCCAATAAGATCTAATCTCTGAATAAAACGCAAAAAACGACTTGATTGTAACCTATCCACCGCTGCCCATTTGATGGGGGAGATGGGGTTATGTGTAGGATAAACATATCAATTGTGACACTAGCCCTCCATATATGTCAGTTGCTTAAATTATAAACTGTACTTGTGGTCGGTCTCGAGCCCATTGCTGATGTGACAATGTGCATTGACTTTTGTAACTAGCTTATCAAGATTATAACTTGCTTGGCTACATGAATTGTGGGGCTCAGTCCCTGAGCCCATTATGTGCCTCTGTAACACTTCACTATCGCCCATAGGATGGGTATGGGGTGCATAATAAATGAACTAAACTAAGCTCTGCCTTTTTCAATTAATTAAACAAGGCGATGAGTCACAATAACGTGGCTGAAGTATGTTGACCAGACCACACACTAGAAGTTGAAGGGACGACGACGTTTCGGTCCGTCCTGGATCATTCACAATCGACTTGAGAATGGTCCAGGACGGACCGAAACGTCGTCGTCCCTTCAACTTCTAGTGGTCAACTTAATTAAACAATATATCACAGAGCCTGTAGGGTTCGGTGAGATGAGCGAAGAGACATGGGAGATTTTACATAAGTACAGTACATGGTAGTTTAAGTAGCGAACGCATGTCAACGAATAACGAGTATATATAACAAAACTATTGTCCTATGAAGTCGATTTGAAGTTAGTGATAGACACCAATGTGTAGCCATCAATAATATAACCTCTCCCATTCTACCAATAACCGTTGGAGTGCCACAGGGCAGCATCTTGGGGCCTCTTCTATTTCTTATATACATCAATGGTCTGCCTAATGTGTCTAACATTCTGAAACCTATTTTGTTTGCTGATGATGCTACCCTCATCTACTCCAACCCCAACCCACATACACTAAATGATGTTGTTAATAATGAACTAAAAAAAAGTCCACTTATGGATGTCAACCAACAAACTAACAGTTAACATAGAAAAGACCTACCACATCCTATTTGGAAGCAAATCTACAAATGCAATTCAGCTTCAGATAGACAATGTAAACATTAGCAATAAAAATGATGGAAAGTTTCTTGGCCTATTCCTAGACAAGAGACTCAATTTCAGTGCCCACATACAACACATAACTAAGAAAGTCTCTAAAACAGTTGGTATACGCTCCAAAATCAGATATTATGTACCTAACTCTGCTCTCATCTCTCTATATTATGCACTAATCTATCCCTATCTCAACTATGGTATCTGTGCATGGGGTTCAACCACTGCAAACCACCTCAAGTCCATCATCACCCAGCAAAAATCTGCTATCAGAATAATATCAAATTCTGCTTTCAGACAACACACAGCCCCCTTGTTTACCTCCCTAAACATGCTAAACATAATCTCACTCCATAAATTCTCTTGTGTCAACTACATTTACAAAACCCTGTTCTTAAATGCAAATCCTGCTCTGAAACTCTTCCTGGACAGATGTAATAGGACCCATTATCACCACACAAGAAATAAATATCTCTTTGATATCCCCAGAGTTAAACTTAATCTGTGTAAACACTCTATGCAAATAAAGGTACCCAGTTTATGGAACTCACTCCCTACTGAATTGAAAAGCTGTCCAACTTTTACATCATTCAAAATCAATACTAAAAGGTATCTAATTTCATCTTCATAGTTTTTCACTTTTTGCCTTAAAATTGCACTGTATCTATTGCTACCCAATCTCCCAACCTTTATGTTCCCAATTTGAACATCTTTACCATTGTGATTATTGCTGTCTTCTTATATGTGCTGCCAATCTGCTGTATGGTGTTTATAAATCTTGTTTATCTGTATCTTTTGCTACCCAGTCTCCCAATCTTTATGTACCCAATCTGAACACCTTTACCATTGTGATCATTGCTGTCTTATATGTGCTGTCAATCTGCTGTATGGTGTCTATTAATCTTGTTTAAATTACTAATCAAGCTGTCAATGTAATCAATCAGAGCTTTAATATAACAATGTGTTTTAATATACTTACTAAGCTCTCTCATCTCATTTTTCTCTTGTAATGTATCTTTGTCATTTATCAATTCTGATAGAAATTACCTACTTGAAATTATCTGTTAGATTAAGGACCTGCCCGAAACGCTGCGCGTACTAGTGGCTTTACAAGAGTGTAAATACTGTACTCTCCAATGTATTCTGACAAACCCAATGTACCTTCTTGTATATATATATAAATAAATAAATAAAATAAATAAATTTAACTTCCAAACATATATTTTTTAATAAATGTTAAATGTTTTCTGACTAGTTATGTTAGATTTTATTAAAAATATGTATTCTACTTGTTAACATTATAATTTAAATTTGTGATAATTTGTGCAGAGAAGTGCGACAACTGGATATGCCAACAAACACTTTCCAAACAACGATATATCTTGGATAAGTCGCTCCACAACATTGACGCTTGGACCGTCGACTTCCTTTGATGCTACTTATTTACTTATTTCATAATGAAATTACATTAGTTTGGAGTAAATATATGTTTTCTCATGTTCTGCATTCAGCACCCACATTATAGTGAGTATATATACCATATTACTTCATTACCTAAATAATGCTAGGAGGGTTTGAGTAGCTTTGGGTCTTTAGTGGACAGAATCTCCAATAGATGGGGCGAGAGTCGCCCCATCTCTCTCGCCCGAGCAAGAGTCGAAACTTAATTTAAAATTGATATATCTTTGTTCTCGAACATGATATATTTCATTTGGTGCAATCATAATAATGTTCATATCTCGGTCTTTCTGGAGGCATATAAGATTTTAGGCTTTATTAGCGTATCTTTGTTAATTATACAATATATCGGCAAGTGCGTAGGCGTCTGCACTCCATGCCCGACAAGCTACTGAGCGCTACTATAAAAACATATGTATCTTCACTTGAGCTATAAATATGTCTATTGTAATGTATTGAAAATGAAGCTCTTATTTCTAACTTGCTTTAGACATATAAAACATTTGTGTTTATTAATAAATTTACGTGAAATAAACATTGATATGAGAGAGAGTTGCTCTGTCGTTCAGTCTGTACGGGGTGGGAGCTCCGTAATTTTTAAAATACATGTATCTTCATTAGAACTTTAAATATGTCTATGGTAAAGTGTTTAATATATGTTTAATATATATAGTAAAGTGAAGTATATATGTCTGCCTTTCTTGAGACATATAAAACACATATGTTTATTAACGAATTCACGTAAAATAAACATTGTTCTGCGAGAGAGTTGCTCGGTCGATCGATCTGTCTGGGGTCGGAGCTCGGCTATTATAAAAGTACACGTATCTTCGCTTTAAATTTAAATATACCCATGGTAAGGTATTTAGAATGAAGCTTATATTTCTATCTTTCTTATGACATATAAAATTCTTACGTTTATTAAGGAATCTGCGTGTAATAGGCATGGTTCTGAGATGAATGCTGCGGTTTTCGAGCTCGACGCGCGACAATGGACGCCAAACACATCCAGTGGGTGTTATTGGACCCCATACCCATTCTATGGATGGTTGGAGCCCCATACTCATTCTATGGGTGGTTGGAGCCCCATACCCATCCTGTGGGTTGTAGTGGACGCCATACTCATCCTGTGGGTGGTATTGGACCCCTGCATACCCTTCCTGTGGGTGGATGTGGTCCCCATACTCATCCTGTGGGTGGATGTGACCCTCATACCCATCCTGTGGGTGGTATTGGACCCCTTACCCACCTAACAGGTGGTAGTGGACAATATACCCATCCTAGCTATAGTTGGTATAGTAGACACAATAATATCCTGTTTGCAGTAGTTTACCCCATAGACATTCCAACGTAACATCGTTTTCTGTTAGCGTTCCTACAAAACATCCTTTAAAGATTTGTAAAGCACAAACTATGGTATATAATATTGATTGACTAAGGACTGTTATTCTATGTAATAATTTTTAGTGCTTATTATAATTTACTAAGAACAACTAATATTTCTCAAAACAAAACTACGAGCCTTCAATAGGAAGTAGCTGATCTGTAATATTTAAAGAGCATGGACAATAGTAGGTAAATTTCACAACCCATGTGGGATCTGAAAACTACAATTTTCCTTATAATTGAACCAATCACGACTATTCTGCTATCTAGGTTGACGGATGGATACTGTGAGACGTAAATTGGTACGTGAGGAAGAGTTTGGGCCTTAGAAAAAAAGTAACTGGGAATATATCACATATTTACTAATTCATATTCAACATATTGACTTTAAGCATTAAGTCATATATGTGCTGTCTTGTGTGAGAACGGGTTGGTATTTATACACTTAACCATCTTTAATAACTATTCATTTGCATATAATTTATATATTCTTTCCCGTTTTTTAATTATTTTCTATTTATCTATTTATAACAGTATTTTTCCATCACCTTTTATCTATCTTTTCAATCTCTTATCATTTGTAATTTACATATTAGCAATGAACAATTAATATGGTGCAAGAATACAACGTTTAACGCTTGATGGGAAAACGAGTTGAGTGTTGCATCACATTGCTAACGTGTTATGAGTGTTGAAACACAGCAATAACATGTTGTGAGTGATGCAGCGATGCAACACAGGAATAACGTGTTGTGAGTGTTACAACACATAAATGACATTTTGTGAGTACTGCAACACAGAACTGACGTTCTGCAAGTGTTGCATGCATAAATTATAGATTGGGAGTGTTGTGTAACATCATTGCAAGACAGGATTAGCGTGTTGTGAGAGTTGCACCGCACAAATAACTCGTTGTGAGTGTTGCAACTCAGGAGTGGTAAGTTGTGAGTGTTGCACCATGGAACAGAAGTGCTGTGAATAATGCAACGCAGAAATAAAGTGTTATGAACGCTGCAACACAGTAATAATGTGTTGTGAGTGTTGCAACGTTGTAATACAAGAATAACGTATCGTGAATGTTGCAGCGGACAGGAATAACGTGTTTTGAATGTTACGTGCAATAACGTGTTGCGAGTGTTGCGACACAGAAATAATGGGTTTTGAATGATGCAACACAGGGATTTTATGTGGTGAGTGTTGCACCATTCCAACACAGGGATATTATGTGGTGAGTGTTGCACCATTGCAATGCAGAGATATTATGTGGTGAGTGTTGCACCATTGCAATGCAGAGATATTATGTGGTGAGTGTTGCACCATTGCAATGCAGATATATTATGTGGTGAGTGTTGCACCATTGCAATGCAGAGATATTATGTGGTGAGTGTTGCACCATTGCAACACAGAGATATTATGTGGTGAGTGTTGCACCATTGCAACGCAGGGATATTATGTGGTGAGTGTTGCACCATTGCAACACAGAGATATTATGTGGTGAGTGTTGCACCATTGCAACGCAGAAATAACGTGATGCTACTCTCACAGTATATTATTTTATGTTGCAACGTTCACAACAAATATGTTAGTCATGTGTTGCAACACTCACAACACATTATTTCTGTGTTGCAACAATAACAACTCACTCCTGTATTGCAACGCTCACAACACGCTATTCCGTTGTTGTTGTGAAGCTCACAACATGTGTGAATGTCTCAATATATGTTGTTTGTGTGCAAGTAGATTTATTTCGTTCATAGCTCCGTTCTCATTATAGATTCCTTTTCTCAAGCATCAATAGAGAAATATAATCAATAATATAATGACTCCCGTGAGTTTGTGTTAGAAATATACCAATATTTCCTCTGTACACAAAAGGAATATACAAGTCTTTACCATAAATATTACCTTAATACCTCAACTATTGACAGAATATTACCATAATTACCGTAGCTATTATTATAAATTGTTTGAAGTCTTCAATATAGAAAAATAACTTGAGGGACTTTTTTGTTAAAAGTTTAGGGCAAGAATTGGAATCTTATGAGTTTGAACACACTATGACGTCAAGTTCCATCGATCTGTTGCTTCTTTCTTTCTGCACTTGCGGCGAACTAGAAGTAAAATAAAATTAAACCCATAAACGCCAAATACACTGTACTTTATTTTTTCTAATCATGCAGATAAAATTCCTGCTTTGTGATCATTACTAGAAAATTAAATTGAAAAGTAAAAAATCAGCTATAGTTTTCGATAATATTTAACACTGATAACTAGGGTGAGTACATCTAGGTGAGCACATCTAGGTGAGCACACCTAGGTGAGCACATCTAGGTGAGTACATCTAGGTGAGCACATCTAGGTGAGTACATCTAGGTGAGCACATCTAGGTGAGAGAGTACATCTAGGTGAGTACATCTAGGTGAGCACATCAATGCCATTAAACAACCTGTCCTGATATTTTTATATTTATTAAGTACTAAATGTATATCTTGATATACCTTATAGAATTCCAGAGAACAACTGTGTAAAGTTTCCTTCGATTAAATATATTCAGATCCTTAATGTTTATAAAATATGTTTTTGTTTGATTCCGGAAGTGGAAGTAGTTGGGCAGCGTTCCTTCACTCCGTCCTCACATCCCAGCTCATCTTAATGATCCGTCCAAATGATGTATAAGCATACTGGCCTAGCGCTTTCACCCCATACTTACCTCTCCTTACCTTACATATTTTTCTTATAGTTTTTCCTCGTGGATTTTTGCTTCACACGCCTCAACTGATGATGTATGATGAAGTGGATGAACATATGAGTGTTAAGTTCTTCATTAAGCAGGAAGCGTCGTGGCCAGACTGGGAGGTCGGACCCGGTGTTCACGCGGTCACCAGTTGGACCCGGTGTTCACGCGGTCACCAGTTGGACCCGGTGTTCACGCAGTCACCAGTTGGACCTGGTGTTCACGCGGTCACCAGTTGGACCCGGTGTTCACGCGGTCACCAGTTGGACCCAGTGTTCACGCGGTCACCAGTTGGACCCGGTGTTCACGCGGTCACCAGTTGGACCCGGTGTTCACGCTGTCACCAGTTGGACCCGGTGTTCACGCTGTCACCAGTTGGACCCGGTGTTCACGCTGTACGACCGCGTGAACACTGGGGTGTTCAGGGTGTGAACACCGGGGTGTTCAGGGTGTTAACACAGGGGTGTTCAGGGTGTTAACACCGGGGTGTTCAGGGTGTTAACACCGGAGTGTTCAGGGTGTTAACACCGGGGTGTTCAGGGTGTTAACACCGGGGTGTTCAGGGTGTTAACACCGGGGTGTTCAGGGTGTTAACACCGGGGTGTTCAGGGTGTTAACACCGGGGTGTTCAGGGTGTTAACACCGGGGTGTTCAGGGTGTTAACACCGGGGTGTTCAGGGTGTTAACACCGGGGTGTTCAGGGTGTTAACACCGGGGTGTTCAGGGTGTTAACACCGGGGTGTTCAGGGTGTTAACACCGGAGTGTTCAGGGTGTTAACACCAGGGTGTTAACACCGGGGTGTTCAGGGTGTTAACACCAGGGTGTTCAGGGTGTTAACACCTGGGTGTTCGGGGTGTTAACACCTGGGCGTTCGGGGTGTTAACACCTGGGTGTTCGGGGTGTTAACACCGGGGCGTTAACACCGGAGTGTTAACACCGGAGTGTTCAGGGTGTTAACACCGGGGTGCTCAGGGTGTTAACACCGGGGTGTTAACACCGGGGTGTTCAGGGTGTTAACACCGGAGTGTTCAGGGTGTTAACACCAGGGAATTAACACCGGGGTGTTCAGGGTGTTAACACCAGGGTGTTAACACCGGGGTGTTCAGGGTGTTAACACCGGAGTGTTCAGGGTGTTAACACCGGGGTGTTCAGGGTGTTAACACCTGGGTGTTCGGGGTGTTAACACCGGAGTGTTCAGGGTGTTAACACCGGAGTGTTCAGGGTGTTAACACCGGGGTGTTCAGGGTGTTAACACCGGGGTGTTCAGGGTGTTAACACCGGGGTGTTCAGGGTGTTAACACCTGGGAGTTCGGGGTGTTAACACCTGGGTGTTCGGGGTGTTAACACCGGGGCGTTAACACCGGAGTGTTCAGGGTGTTAACACCGGGGTGCTCAGGGTGTTAACACCGCGGTGTTCAGGGTGTTAACACCGGGGTGTTCAGGGTGTTAACACCGGAGTGTTCAGGGTGTTAACACCAGGGTGTTAACACCGGGGTGTTCAGGGTGTTAACACCAGGGTGTTAACACCGGGGTGTTCAGGGTGTTAACACCGGAGTGTTCAGGGTGTTAACACCGGGGTGTTCAGGGTGTTAACACCTGGGTGTTCGGGGTGTTAACACCGGGGTGTTCAGGGTGTTAACACCTGGGTGTTCGGGGTGTTAACACCGGAGTGTTCAGGGTGTTAACACCGGAGTGTTCAGGGTGTTAACACCGGGGTGTTCAGGGTGTTAACACCGGGGTGTTCAGGGTGTTAACACCGGGGTGTTTAGGGTGTTAACACCGGGATGTTCAGGGTGTTAACACCGGGGTGTTCAGGGTGTTAACACCGGGGTGTTCAGGGTGTTAACACCGGGGTGTTAGTAGTGAATAAGGAGACAGATTGAGGTAAAAAAAATTCAGAAACGGTTGGGCACTTCCATGCCGACTTGACCCTGGCGGGCCAGATCGTCCATCCCTCTTGTTTTAGGTGGTTAGGTTAGGGTACAGTCAGCGCGCTCCTGGCTGGCTGGCGGTGGAGGGGTGGTGGTCCCCCCTGGGGTCCCGGGGGGACCACCACCCATGGTGTACCTGAGGAACTGGTGCCCTATCCTAACCTGTTTTTTGCACGATTCGTCTCAAGCTTTTAAGATGAGTCTAGGGCCTCAAGAAGGGGGTCTCTACTTATGAGAGGTACCGAGGATGAATGTTCAATAGTTGGAAACCAAAAAATACACTGGTGAAAGGCGTATAAACGTTTTTGGAGTATTTTAATGGCATGAGCAAAAATGCACGATTTGTCCCGGGGGTGTTACGAGAGTACTACGGTATCAATTTGGGGGCCCTTACTTTTGAATGGATCAGAGGGTGAATGTTCAATAGATTCAAACCAAGAAACGCAGTTGAAAGCGAATATAGAAGTTTTTGGAGTACTTTAATGAGGCTATGACTGAATAGTATAGGGAGCCCTTGGGCACAGCTCCATTTTCTGTAATGGTCAGAGGTGGATGGTCAGAGGTGGATAACCCTAGTGGGGGTCAAGCATACAAGGGGGGGTCAAGATTCCTTACAAAGACCAAGTTTGGATATATAGGTGTAGTAAGCCTTATCTTGAATTTGCATGATACTGTGGGGTACATTGACATGAAGGGCGAGTCATAGAACAGGATCTGCATGTGAGATGGGTCATATTGGGGTTTTAAAGAAGTTAAGATAGCTTTAAAGAGTCCTGTGTGCTTGATAGTGGGGAAATGTTCAGTCAATAATTCTCGTGTTTTGAATCTGAATGAGGGGTCCTAGTTTGCGTTCTAGTCGTAAAATGAGTTCCTTAGTATATTTGCTATGGAAAATGAGCTTTCAGTACTCTATATAATTTGAAATGAGGTCAAGAAAGACATGTTTATGTGCGAGAAGAGTCAGGTTGGAAACTGTTTATTCCAGTCATCCCCCCTCGGCATTGCTCCGTTTTCTGTAGCTAAAGTAAAGATTCCATTTTCTGTGGTATTCAGTTGAATACTGGTGAAAAAGGGATACTTGCATTTGTATGGTTCTAACCTGTTTATAGATATATTTTTCGGGCCTCAAATTAGATTTTAATATGAAAAATAGCATCAAATGTATGTCTATCTTTTGTAATAAACGTTACAAGCATTAACAATACCTGTGATATTTCATAGCATACGAAAAGAAGTTTAAATAGTGGGGCCTCAGCCATATTGTGTTGGGTTTGACACTCCAAGCATTAGTTTGACTCGTAAATATACTATAAAGGAAAGTAGTTGAGTTGTTTAAGCAATTTAATACATACTGGGAATCTGTTCATATTCTGTATTAAATTTCATTTTTTAACATCATAATAGTTTTCAGCTATTGTGGTGGGGGCCCAATAACTTCATATAGCGCATCGACTTATCAGTGCCGTGGTATATCAAGCGCAAAGGTTTTCAGAAAATATTACACCTCCACCTTTCAAAAAAGTGAAAAGATGAATTCATTTTGGCATTACTGTCATTACTTTGGAAGTTTTTTAATTATAGCACATGCTTAAACAAACTCGCTCGCAAAAACAAACTCATTTTTTTTTGTTTAACTTACACAAATAAACCCAGGGCTTTCACATTCGCGCAAAATACTTAGTCCCCCCTAAACTTAAAACAGTTGCACAATCCTACTTAAACACATTGCTAAACTCTTATACACAAACAAAAACTGAATTTTTAACTTACACAAATAAACCCAGGGCTTTCACATTCGCGCAAAATACTTAGTCCCCCCTAAACTTTAAACAGTTGCACAATCTTACTTAAACACATTGCTAAACTCTTATACACAAACAAAAACTCAATTTTTAACTTACACAAATAAACCCAGGGCTTTCACATTCGCGCAAAATACTTAGTCCCCCCTAAACTTAAAACAGTTGCACAATCTTACTTAAACACATTGCTAAACTCTTATACACAAACAAAAAACTAAATTTTTAACTTACACAAATAAACCCAGGGCTTTCACATTCGCGCAAAATACTTAGTCCCCCCTAAACCCCCCTTTGCAGTCTCCGTGGTGTAGTGGTAAGACACTCGCCTGGCGTTCCGCGAGCGCTATGTCATGGGTTCGTATCCTGGCCGGGGAGGATTTACTGGGCGCAATTCCTTAACTGTAGCCTCTGTTTAACGCAACAGTAAAATGTGTACTTGGATGAAAAAACGATTCTTCGCGGCAGGGGATCGTAGTCCAGGGACCTGCCCGAAACGCTACGCATACTAGTGGCTGTACAAGAATGTAACAACTCTTGTATATGTCTCAAAAAAAAAAAAAAAAAAAAAAAAAAAAAAAAAAAAAAAAAAACTTAAAACAGTTGCACAATCTTACTTAAACACATTGCTAAACTCTTATACACAAACAAAAACTAAATTTTTAACTTACACAAATAAACCCAGGGCTTTCACATTCGCGCAAAATACTTAGTCCCCCCTAAACTTAAAACAGTTGCACAATCTTACTTAAACACATTGCTAAACTCTTATACACAAACAAAAACTAAATTTTTAACTTACACAAATAAACCCAGGGCTTTCACATTCGCGCAAAATACTTAGTCCCCCCTAAACTTAAAACAGTTGCACAATCTTACTTAAACACATTGCTAAACTCTTATACACAAGCAAAAACTGAATTTTTAACTTACACAAATAAACCCAGGGCTTTCACATTCGCGCAAAATACTTAGTCCCCCCTAAACTTAAAACAGTTGCACAATCTTACTTAAACACATTGCTAAACTCTTATACACAAACAAAAACTGAATTTTTAACTTACACAAATAAACCCAGGGCTTTCACATTCGCGCAAAATACTTAGTCCCCCCTAAACTTAAAACAGTTGCACAATCTTACTTAAACACATTGCTAAACTCTTATACACAAACAAAAACTCAATTTTTAACTTAAACAAATAAACACGGGCTTTGCACATTCACACACAAAAAATGCTTAGTTCCCCTAGACTTGAACACTCACAATCTTACGGTGCTTTAATTTCCAAAGCCTTCCAAACCTGCACTGGGTCCTGCCCAGCAGACTGCGGCTGGATGGGAAATTACAATTGAGCCAAAAACAGTTGGTCAGGGCGAGATACGGCCTCATTTTTAGAGACATTTACTATAGCAAAAGCTTGAACATCGAGAACTGAATGCGGGCCTACACGAGAGTTGTTCTTGGCACTCAAATGTTTAGAGATTAAAATACATAGAATCTGCAAGAGCCCACCCAAGTCGCTCACGCGGGCAATAGACATGTTTTTCGCCCAAGTGTATTTATTTAAAATAAATATACGTCAGATAGAAAGATTTTCTGCATTGCCATTATATTTCCCTTATAAAGCTTCTTTATAAAAATGATATGCCACTGCGTATTATGATTGTTTTATAATAAATATTACATAAATACTTACACGATTTCATAAACAAAAAATTATTTTAATGAGCCATGTTAGGAAGGCATTATCATTACAATAAATGTAAACTTTTAAACTAACTAAAAAGATATATCTCATAGAGGAAGATTTATTCTACAAGATATATGTTATTGTTTAAGAGTTTCATTCTGTATCAAAAGGTTTGCCAATGTTTTCAAAACTCTGGGCTACAAATTTTTTTTTAAGGTGTTCCGAGGGAGTAAATCTTGCTTCCTCTCTTTCTCCCACGTGTGTCCTCATTTGGGCCGGATGCAGAGTAACCTTCGTGCAAGTCCTGACTCAGTTCCCCAACGTCCAAACTATTGGACATTGCAATATTTCACTAAATAATGCGTGCAAGTCCTGACTCAGTTCCCCAACGTCCAAACTATTGGACATTGCAATATTTCACTAAATAATGCGGTATTTTAGTTACCCCCTCTAATTATAGAGATTTTAATCTCTAAACATTTGAGTGTCAAGAACAACTCTCGTGCAGGCCCGCGTTCAGTCCCTGATGTTCAAGCTTTTTTCTATAGTAAATGTCTCTAAAATGAGGCCGTATCTCGCCCTGACCAACTGTTTTTGGCTCAATTGTAACCCATCCAGCAGCAGTCTGCTGGATAGAAGGGCAGTGGGCCTGATAAAAATAAACATAAATTGTTAGACTAGCTCTTTACATATGCTAGTTGTTTAATTTATTAACTGCTACTAATGCGATGATGATGCAAGAGGAGCCAGTACACATCTATGGATCAACCAATAAAAGCAGCAGACTTCTAGATGTTACTACTGCTTGGCTTAGCCCCCCCCCCATAGGAAGATGGGAATAGGGGGGGGGCTGCATTAATAAAATGAATTAAAACTAACATTCAATTATATATTCTCAAACTTATGCAAAAAAAAACTTTACAATCACATTTGCAAAACTTGCACAAATTAATTTTGGCAATTTCGTTTACCCATTATTTGTTTGTTTTTCTTGCTTGAGCCAAAAATGAATTGTTGGGTTCATTACCAGAGTCCATTTCCCACTGTGGTAACCCTTCCCACTACCCGCCCCACATGATGGGATTCATAATAAATGAACTAAACTAGCATTCAATTATATTCTCAACAAACTTATGCAACCCCCATACAATTACATTAGCAAGCTAACACAAATTCATTGAGCAAGTTTAACTATTCGCATACTTTGCGTCATTATATAATGGAATACGAAAAGGAAATTCGCAGAATTCAGAGATAACACCATCAATGGAGTCCAAGAAATACGCTTGTACTTCATTCATAATGATGCGCTGCCAGGAATCTTAGCAAAGTAACCAAAATATTTGCTTACTGTATGTATGTGCAGGATGCACATGACTCTCCGGTTAGGTGGTTGTGGAGAGAGACCAGCAACTGCAGATTTCCCATAGTCGTAAAAATGCCTTGCATAGAGACCGTTGCAAGCCTCTTGTTGAATCACTTAGGGTGCATATATGTGTGTGTGTGTGTGTGTGTGTGTATGTAACGAGCTTTCAAGAGATTGTCACTTACATAGCTAAACAATATGTAGGGTTCAGTTTCCAAATCAATTATGCGGCTCTCGAACCCTTTTCCCCCGCTACATGCGAGAGATCCCTTTTATTTTCAGCTAAAATATGCATTATATTCAGGGGGGGTTTGCCGTGTCATAGCACAACCAAAAGCCCAATATACTCCCCTAAACTTTCCCTATACGTCAACTTTTCCGTTGTACGTCAGGCTGCGAGCAGCAGCGTCCAACAGCCTGGTTGATCAGTCCGGCAACCAGGAGGCCTGGTCGACGACCGGGCCGCGGGGACGCTAAGCCCCAGAAGCCCCAGAATATATATATATATATATATATATATATATATATATATATATATATATATATATATATATATATATATACATATATATATATATACATATATATATATATATATATATATATATATATATATATATATATATATATATATATACATATATATATATATATATATATATATATATACATATATATATATATATATATATATATATATATATATATATATATATATATACATATATATATATATATATATATATATATATATATATATATATATATATATATATATACATATATATATATATATATATATATATATATATATATATATACATATATATATATATATATATATATATATATATATATATATATATATATATATATATATATATATATATATATATATATATATATATATATATATATATATACTGTCCCTCCTCCTCCCCCACCCCCCAGGAATAGGCCTGATTTGTTCAAGCCAAAGCCCAATTCACCCGAGTTTTCTCTATCTCATCTAAAAATAACGTTCATTTCCAATGCCCATTACCCAGCCACCACATATTCCCCATTCCCAAGACCATTTCATAGAGTTAGTGCTGTGGCCATCTACCTAATTTCATCCCAATTAATGACAATTCCCCATTAAATATTGGCAAAAATATGCCAAATCATATCACAGCCAAAGCCCATTTCACCCAAGTTTTACCTATCCCATATAAATTTAATGTGCATTTTCAATATCTAATATCCAGGTGCCCTATGTCACGCCCTATTCCCAAGACCATTTCATAGCGCAGTGTCCATCCAGCTGTTTCCAAATATCCAGATGTGTTTATATATCTTCAATCCTACGAAACCAGACCTAACCTAACACACAGCTAAGGCCAAATTTATCCCAATTTAATCCAATTTCCACCTAATTTGATCCAATTTATTCAAATTTAATCCAATTCCCGTCAAATTTACCCGAGTTTACCATTTCATAGCACAACCAAAGCCCCAATTTGACCAAGTTTCACCTATCCCAATTAAATTTAATGTGAATCTTCAATATCAGGTCGCCCCCCAATGTCACAGCCAATTCCCAAAGACCATTTCATAGTAATAGTGCAGTGTTCATCCAGCCATTTCCATGTTCCAGATGTGTTTATATATCATCAAACCTACCAAAAGCAGACCTAACCCAATACGGCTAAGGCCAAATTTAACCAAATTTTCCCCAATTTAAGATAATTTCCACCTAATTTGCCACAATTTTATCCAATTTCCACCAAATTTTAACATAGTTCACCTTATCATAGCACAGCCAAAGCCCCAGTTTGTCCAAGTTTCACTCATTCCATATAACTTTTATGTGCATTTCCAGTATCCAATATCCAGTGGTCGATGTCATACTTCATTCCCAGAGACCATTTCATAGTGATAGTGTAGGGTCTGACGAGCCACTTCCAATATACAGATGCGTTTATATACATCAATCCTACCTAAAAACCAGACCCAACTCTAACATGGCTAAGACCAAATTTAACCAAATGTATCACAATTTAAGACAATTTCTACCTAATTTGCCTCAATTTATCCAAATTTAAGACATTTTCTACCAAATTTACCCGATTTTACGTATTATAGCAAGGTCAATGCCCAATTTTCCCCCCAAGTTTCGCATATTCCATACACTGCAAATTTAAGGCGCATTTTCAATATGCAGTCCAATAATCTCAACTGTTTTCTTTTTTTATTTGTTAGTTATGGATCTTTGTTAAATATTGTATTTTATATTCTTAGAAAAGTATTTGTTTGGATATTAACCCAACCACCCGGTACCCTAACCTGCGTGGATCTTTGCCGAATATTCCTGTCAATGTTGTTTATGGACTCAACAACCCTGAAGCTAACCTGCCTTGACCTGACGTTAATTGTTGCACCTTTTTTTTTGGGGGGGGGGAAAGTGATGTTTTTGCATCAACCCAACCGCCCTTGCCCATACCTCTGATACCAAAAAAAAATCTTGGTTCCATATATGGTATCTTATTCTTGGGACACAGCCAATCCATCCCAACCTAACCTCTATTAACTATGGGTTTAATGACCATTTTTCTCTACATCAGTTCAAACACAACCCAACCTCATATAAATGGATCTGAACTCCATTTGTACACATGTTCTTAGGCAACATGATAAAATTCGCCATGTCTCTATTATTAAATAATAAAATTTTTCCTTAACCTGGCCTATAATCCCCCCCAACATGGGGGGGATTATAGCATTTTATAAAATGGGCATAGCATTTTACCAAATCACCTCATTCTTTGGGGCACACGTGAGGAACACGTGTGCCCCAAGATTACTATCCGAGTGCCGGCGGTGGGGTGGTTCAAATAGCCTCGGCTATCACCTCATTATGTCCGGTCGTGATGGTCAAGTGGATTAAGGCGTCTTGTACATACCAGTTGCGTGGCTCCTGGGAGTATGGGTTCGAGTCACTTCTGGGGTGTGAGTTTTCAGTTGCATATTGTCCTGGGGACCATTCAGGCTTGTTCGCATTCGTGTTCCTCACGTGTGCCCCAAAGAATGAGGTGATTTGGTAAAATGCTATGCCCAAGATTACTATCCGAGTGCCGGCGGTGGGGTGGTTCAAATAGCCTCGGCTATCACCTCATTATGTCCGGTCGTGATGGTCAAGTGGATTAACGCGTCTTGTACATACCAGTTGCGTGGCTCCTGGGAGTATGGGTTCGAGTCACTTCTGGGGTGTGAGTTTTCAGTTGCATATTGTCCTGGGGACCATTCAGGCTTGTTCGCATTTGTGTTCCTCACGTGTGCCCCAAAGAATGAGGTGATTTGGTAAAATGCTATGCCCAAGATTACTATCCGAGTGCCGGCGGTGGGGTGGTTCAAATAGCCTCGGCTATCACCTCATTATGTCCGGTCGTGATGGTCAAGTGGATTAAGGCGTCTTGTACATACCAGTTGCGTGGCTCCTGGGAGTATGGGTTCGAGTCACTTCTGGGGTGTGAGTTTTCAGTTGCATATTGTCCTGGGGACCATTCAGGCTTGTTCGCATTTGTGTTCCTCACGTGTGCCCCAAAGAATGAGGTGATTTGGTAAAATGCTATGCCCAAGATTACTATCCGAGTGCCGGCGGTGGGGTGGTTCAAATAGCCTCGGCTATCACCTCATTATGTCCGGTCGTGATGGTCAAGTGGATTAAGGCGTCTTGTACATACCAGTTGCGTGGCTCCTGGGAGTATGGGTTCGAGTCACTTCTGGGGTGTGAGTTTTCAGTTGCATATTGTCCTGGGGACCATTCAGGCTTGTTCGCATTTGTGTTCCTCACGTGTGCCCCAAAGAATGAGGTGATTTGGTAAAATGCTATGCCCAAGATTACTATCCGAGTGCCGGCGGTGGGGTGGTTCAAATAGCCTCGGCTATCACCTCATTATGTCCGGTCGTGATGGTCAAGTGGATTAAGGCGTCTTGTACATACCAGTTGCGTGGCTCCTGGGAGTATGGGTTCGAGTCACTTCTGGGGTGTGAGTTTTCAGTTAGTTATATATATATATATATATATGTCGTACCTAATAGCCAGAACGCACTTCTCAGCCTACTATGCAAGGCCCGATTTGCCTAATAAGCCAAGTTTTCCTGAATTAATATATTTTTTCTAATTTTTTTCTTATGAAATGATAAAGCTACCCATTTCATTATGTATGAGGTCAATTTTGTTTTATTGGAGTTAAAATTAATGTAGATATATGACCGAACCTAACCAACCCTACCTAACCTAACCTAACCTATCTCTATCGGTTAGGTTAGGTTAGGTAGCAGAAAAAGTTAGGTTAGGTTAGGTTAGGTAGGTTAGGTAGTCGAAAAAACATTAATTCATGAAAACTTGGCTTATTAGGCAAATTGGGCCATGCATAGTTGGCTGAGAAGTGCGTTCTGGCTATTAGGTACGACATATATATATATATATATATATATATATATATATATATATATATATATATTGGGTATTGGAAATGCATTTTTTTTTTTAATTTAGATGGGATACCTTGAGGTTACCTTGAGGTGCTTCTGGGGCTTAGCGTCCCCGCGGCCCGGTCGTCGACCAGGCCTCCTGGTTGCCGGACTGATCAACCAGGCTGTTGGACGCTGCTGCTCGCAGCCTGACGTACAACGGAAAAGTTGACGTATAGGGAAAGTTTAGGGGAGTATATTGGGCTTTTGGTTGTGCTATGACACGGCGAACCCCCACTGAATATAATGCATATTTTAGCTGAAAATAAAAGGGATCTCCCGCATGTAGCGGGGGAAAAGGGTTCGAGAGCCGCATAATTGATTTGGAAACTGAACCAAACATATTGTTTAGCTATGTAAGTGACAATCTCTTGAAAGCTCGTTACATACACACACACACACACACACACACACATATATGCACCCTAAGTGATTCAACAAGAGGCTTGCAATGGTCTCTATGCAAGGCATTTTTACGACTATGGGAAATCTGCAGTTGCTGGTCTCACTCCACAACCACCTAACCGGAGAGTCATGTGCATCCTGCACATACATACAGTAAGCAAATATTTTGGTTACTTTGCTAAGATTCCTGGCAGCGCATCATTATGAATGAAGTACAAGCGTATTTCTTGGACTCCATTGATGGTGTTATCTCTGAATTCTGCGAATTTCCTTTTCGTATTCCATTATATAATGACGCAAAGTATGCGAATAGTTAAACTTGCTCAATGAATTTGTGTTAGCTTGCTAATGTAATTGTATGGGGGTTGCATAAGTTTGTTGAGAATATAATTGAATGCTAGTTTAGTTCATTTATTATGAATCCCATCATGTGGGGCGGGTAGTGGGAAGGGTTACCACGGTGGGAAATGGACTCTGGTAATGAACCCAACAATTCATTTTTGGCTCAAGCAAGAAAAACAAACAAATAATATGTAAACGAAATTGCCAAAATTAATTTGTGCAAGTTTTGCAAATGTGATTGTAAAGTTTTTTTTTGCATAAGTTTGAGAATATATAATTGAATGTTAGTTTTAATTCATTTTATTAATGCAGCCCCCCCCCCTATTCCCATCTTCCTATGGGGGGGGGGGGGCTAAGCCGAGCAGTAGTAACATCTAGAAGTCTGCTGCTTTTATTGGTTGATCCATAGATGTGTACTGGCTCCTCTTGCATCATCATCGCATTAGTAGCAGTTAATAAATTAAACAACTAGCATATGTAAAGAGCTAGTCTAACAATTTATGTTTATTTTTTTTTATTTTTATCAGGCCCACTGCCCTTCTATCCAGCAGACTGCTGCTGGATGGGTTACAATTGAGCCAAAAACAGTTGGTCAGGGCGAGATACGGCCTCATTTTAGAGACATTTACTATAGAAAAAAGCTTGAACGTCAGGGACTGAACGCGGGCCTGCACGAGAGTTGTTCTTGACACTCAAATGTTTAGAGATTAAAATCTCTATAATTAGAGGGGGCAACTAAAATACCGCATTATTTAGTGAAATATTGCAATGTCCAATAGTTTGGACGTTGGGGAACTGAGTCAGGACTTGCACGCATTATTTAGTGAAATATTGCAATGTCCAATAGTTTGGACGTTGGGGAACTGAGTCAGGACTTGCTCGAAGGTTACTCTGCATCCGGCCCAAATGAGGACACACGTGGGAGAAAGAGAGGAAACAAGATTTAATCCTTCGGAAAACCTTAAAAAAAAATTTGTAGCCCAGAGTTTTGAAAAAATTGGCAAACCTTTTGATACAGAATGAAACTCTTAAACAATAACATATATCTTGAAGAATAAATCTTCCTCTATGAGATATATCTTTTTAGTTAGTTTAAAAGTTTACATTTATTGTAATGATAATGCCTTCCTAACATGGCTCATTAAAATAATTTTTTGTTTATGAAATCGTGTAAGTATTTATGCAATATTTATCATAAAACAATCATAATACGCAGTGGCATATCATTTTTATAAAGAGGCTTTATAAGGGAAATATAATGGCAATGCAGAAAATCTTTCTATCTGACGTATATTTATTTTAAATAAATACACTTGGGCGAAAAACATGTCTATTGCCCGCGTGAGCGACTTGGGTGGGCTCTTGCAGATTCTATGTATTTTAATCTCTAAACATTTGAGTGCCAAGAACAACTCTCGTGTAGGCCCGCATTCAGTTCTCGATGTTCAAGCTTTTGCTATAGTAAATGTCTCTAAAAATGAGGCCGTATCTCGCCCTGACCAACTGTTTTTGGCTCAATTGTAATTTCCCATCCAGCCGCAGTCTGCTGGGCAGGACCCAGTGCAGGTTTGGAAGGCTTTGGAAATTAAAGCACCGTAAGATTGTGAGTGTTCAAGTCTAGGGGGACTAAGCATTTTTTGTGTGTGAATGTGCAAAGCCCGTGTTTATTTGTTTAAGTTAAAAATTGAGTTTTTGTTTGTGTATAAGAGTTTAGCAATGTGTTTAAGTAAGATTGTGCAACTGTTTTAAGTTTAGGGGGGACTAAGTATTTTGCGCGAATGTGAAAGCCCTGGGTTTATTTGTGTAAGTTAAAAATTCAGTTTTTGTTTGTGTATAAGAGTTTAGCAATGTGTTTAAGTAAGATTGTGCAACTGTTTTAAGTTTAGGGGGGACTAAGTATTTTGCGCGAATGTGAAAGCCCTGGGTTTATTTGTGTAAGTTAAACAAAAAAAAAATGAGTTTGTTTTTGCGAGCGAGTTTGTTTAAGCATGTGCTATAATTAAAAAACTTCCAAAGTAATGACACTAATGCCAAAATGAATTCATCTTTTCACTTTTTTGAAAGGTGGAGGTGTAACATTTTCTGAAAACCTTTGCGCTTGATATACCACGGCACTGATAAGTCGATGCGATGCGCTATATGAAGTTATTGGGCCCCCACCACAATAGCTGAAAACTATTATGATGTTAAAAAATGAAATTTAATACAGAATACGAACAGATTCCCAGTATGTATTAAATTGCTTAAACCACTCAACTACTTTCCTTTATAGTATATTTGCGAGTGTCAAACTAATGCTTGGAGTGTCAAACCCAACACAATATGGCTGAGGCCCCACTATTTAAACTTCTTTTCGTATGCTATGAAATATCACAGGTATTGTTAATGCTTGTAACGTTTATTACAAAAGATAGACATACATTTGATGCTATTTTTCATATTAAAATCTAATTTGAGGCCCGAAAAATATATCTATAAACAGGTTAGAACCATACAAATGCAAGTATGCCTTTTTCACCAGTATTCAACTGAATACCACAGAAAATGGAATCTTTACTTTAGCTACAGAAAACGGAGCAATGCCGAGGGGGGATGACTGGAATAAACAGTTTCCAACCTGACTCTTCTCGCATATAAACATGTCTTTCTTGACCTCATTTCAAATTATATAGAGTACTGAAAGCTCATTTTCCATAGCAAATATACTAAGGAACTCATTTTACGACTAGAACGCAAACTAGGACCCCTCATTCAGATTCAAAACACGAGAATTATTGACTGAACATTTCCCCACTATCAAGCACACAGGACTCTTTAAAGCTATCTTAACTTCTTTAAAACCCCAATATGACCCATCTCACATGCAGATCCTGTTCTATGACTCGCCCTTCATGTCAATGTACCCCACAGTATCATGCAAATTCAAGATAAGGCTTACTACACCTATATATCCAAAATGGTCTTTGTAAGGAATCTTGACCCCCCCTTGTATGCTTGACCCCCACTGGGGTTATCCACCTCTGACCATTACAGAAAATGGAGCTGTGCCCAAGGACTCCCTATACTATTCAGTCATAGCCTCATTAAAGTACTCCAAAAACTTCTATATTCGCTTTCAACTGCGTTTCTTGGTTTGAATCTATTGAACATTCACCCTCTGATCCATTCAAAAGTAAGGGCCCCCAAATTGATACCGTAGTACTCTCGTAACACCCCCGGGACAAATCGTGCATTTTTGCTCATGCCATTAAAATACTCCAAAAACGTTTATATGCCTTTCACCAGTGTATTTTTTTGGTTTCCAACTATTGAACATTCATCCTCGGTACCTCTCATAAGTAGAGACCCCCTTCTTGAGGCCCTAGACTCATCTTAAAAGCTCGAGACGAATCGTGCAAAAAAACAGGTTAGGATAGGGCACCAGTTCCTCAGGTACACCATGGGTGGTGGTCCCCCCGGGACCCCAGGGGGGACCACCACCCCACCACCGCCAGCCAGCCAGGAGCGCGCTGACTGTGCCCTAACCTAACCACCTAAAACAAGAGGGATGGACGATCTGGCCCGTCTGGGTCAAGTCGGCATGGAAGTGCCCAACCGTTTCTGAAATTTTTTTACCTCAATCTGTCTCCTTATTCACTACTGGTGTTCAGGGTGTTAACACCGGGGTGTTCAGGGTGTTAACACCGGGGTATTCAGGGTGTTAACACCGGGGTGCTCAGGGTGTTAACACCGGGGTGCTCAGGGTGTTAACACCGGGGTGTTCAGGGTGTTAACACCGGGATAAACCTCACAAATGTCCAGTGTGTGGGAAGAGATTCAATCACCGTGGAAATATGAAGAGGCACAAGATGATACATGCAGATGATAGACTAAACACTTGGAAGTGTGGAAGATAAGATAGTGGTAAGACACTCGCCTGGCGTTCCGCGAGCGCTATGTCATGGGTTCGTATCCTGGCCGGGGAGGATTTACTGGGCGCTATTTCTTAACTGTAGCCTCTGTTTAACGCAACAGTAAAATGTGTACTTGGATGAAAAAACGATTCTTCACGGCGGGGATCGTATTCCAGGGACCTGGAATATCGACCCAAGACGATACAGCTTCGACGCAGAACAGGCAGCAGAACCTATTTATGAGTTCTACTCCTGATTATAAATATTTCACCAAAGAGTATATTGAAGGCTGATTGGCATTTATAGCTGTCAGTCAAGTTAATATGAAATTTAAATTTATATTATTTTAGACATTTATCACTCTAAATTTATCAGAAATTTATTACTCTAGCCAAACTTTATCAGTTAGGCTACCGTGGTGCAGTGGTAAGACACTCGCCTGGCGTTCTGCGAGCACTTTGTCATGGGTTCATATCCTGGCCAGAGAGGATTTACTGGGCGCAAATCCTTAACTGATTCTTCGCGGTGGGGATCGGATTCCAGGGACCTGGCCCGAAACGCTACGCATATTAGTGGTTGTACAAGAATGTAACAAGTCTTGTATATATCTCAAAAAAAAAAAGTCATGCTGTAATTATCTGGGAATAATATTTTACCCGATTTACCTGAGGGGTGCTAACTCGAGTTGCCTCGATGAGAACAGGAAGTCGTCGGCTTGTTGAAGGTTCCCTTCCCCCTCCCAGTTTGCCTTCATGATTTTTTTCCAGGTATATTTTGAAATTCAGCACAGTTTTGGCAGTTATGGCTTCGGTGGGTCGGCAGTTCCATCCATCAATAACCCTTTGAGTGAAAAGTGACCTCAAAAGCTTCATTGACAAGTTACGTTACAAGCTTCGTTGTAACAGAACCCATGAGCACCACACCAGAAACAAATACAGTTTTGATATTCCTAGAGTACGACTTAATCAAACTAGAAATGCTCTACAAATCAAGGGACCCAGAATGTGGAATGACCTTCCCAATCATGTCAAAGACTGTACCTCTCTCAACCAGTTTAAGATAAAAACTAAGCACTACCTAATAAATTCCCTGTAACCTACCTTACCCCTATATTGTCAACCTATGTCTGTTTTTTAAAAAAACGCTGTTTGTCGACCTAATTGTATTTGTGCTGCCTTTTCTGCCATGTTCCCCCCCTTTTTTTATTTTAATTGTTCTCAACACATTTTATACTTTAACCTCAATTAGTATTAAGTTTTAGTCTTTAATGTTTTTCCTGCCCGAAACGCTTTGCGTAATAGTGGCTTTAGGCATTGCATGTACTAGCTCTATCTATAAATTTTTGTAAAACCTCTTGTATGTATATGTACCTTACCTGAATAAACATTTATTTATTGTTTATTTATTTTATTTAAAAAGCCTGATTCAAAGTTAATTAGCCTGATTGGCAATTATATTATCCTGACTGTCAATTTATATAAAAAAATTATATCAAAGAGATATTTATTTATGTTGTGGTGCTTGTGGGTTCTATTACGTCTATCAATGGAGAGTTTCAGATCAGGGTTAGCATTTAGGAACAAGGTTTTGTACTTGTAAATAGCACAAGAGAATGTGTAGAGTGAGTGTATATGTAGCATGTTCAGGGATTTAAACAGTGAGGCTGTGTGCTGTTTGAAGACAGTTTTATTGTTCTGATAGCAGATTTTTATTGGGTGATTATGGGCTTGAGGTAATTTACAATGGATGAATGAGCCCCATGCATAGATACTGTATGTTGAGATACCACCCCTAATTTACAAAAAAGCCTCTAGATTTTTAGCTCCAGCCATTGCATTGCTCTACAACAAATTATTTGAACTCTAAGCCTTTCCTGATATTTTGAGAAAACAAGCAAGAGTAACCTTAGTCCATAAAAGCAGCAATCTCACTGAAGTCAACAATTTTAGACCAATATCAATTCTGCCTATTTTGTCTAAAATATTTTAAAGAGTTAATTTATGCACAGCCTTACTCCTATTTATACTTAGTTCTTGCCATAATGGCTTCAGGCCCAATAAAGGACCAATCATGCCCAGTTAGTATGATTAATTTCATTTATGCAGCTCTTGGAAAAATTGAGTACCTTATTAATTTATTTGTTGACCTACATAAGACGTTTTGACACTGTAAACACATTAACTTTCTTAAATTGCAACATTACGGAGTAAGAGGTCACTCCCTCCAATACCTACAATCTTACCTCAGTGACAGGCTTCAGTATGTCTCTGTGAATGATTCCAATTTTCCCACTCTACCCATTAACACTGGTGTCTCACCGGGCAGTATTCTTCACCCTCTCGTCTTTTTCATCTCTCCCTCCCTTTCCAGCCTGTTGCCATCGGGAGGGGGCTTGGTTGGCGGATGCTAGAGTGTGATGCTCCATGGGACAGTGTCCTCTGTCCTTTTGAAGCCTTATGCTCCTGCTGCCTTCTTCACTAATTGTGCTGAATGCTTTTTCCTACTAAGTTTAATTTTTCCTTCCCCATTCTCCTTTTTAAATGCTATTTCCCATCGACTTTTTGCTATTCTTGATCATTCTTTTAGATGTCGTCTTCTGTTTTGACACTAGGTGTTCGGTGAGGCACAGTCTCTCGCCCATAAAACTGTGGTACCCGAAATTGTTGAGCAAAGGGACACTTTTATTGTCACTCTTTTCTTTCGTTGCTGAGCCCAATCTTGACGGACTGATGGTTCTTAAAGTGGTGATTGCAGGGCATATATCCACTATGCACCCCTGGGGGCGCCCATGTCTTATTGGGTGTCCTATCCTCTAATTGTGGCGCCATGGTGGGTATGGGAGCTTGTTTGTTGATGATGAAATGATTACTTGTTCATTTACATGCTGATATCTTACCCTTATTTTTAACTTCTCAGATGTGGGGTGGGAGACCAGACCCTCGAGTCGGATTGTGAAGGAAAGCCGGGCCCTGTAGCCCCCTGCTACTTTGGTCCCAGACCAAGCAGCTCCGGATTTTCCCTGCTTGATACCCGCTTGATGGTGTTTTGGGAGTTCTTCTAGTCCCCGAGGCCAGGCTTGACTTAAGAGAGCTTGGTCTACCAGTCCCGACTATCTCTGCTCCCCTTCTACCTCTGTGGCAGGGTTGAGCCCCAAGCCCCCAGTGATGACCACCTCATCACATGGAGTGGCTTCATCTCTCATTGTAACAACTGCGCCTTTTACCCCCATCTTACTGAGGGTGCTCGGTGCCGTCCTCTCTGCAGTCACACTTGCACAATTCCTACCGGTTCTTCCGGAAGGAATTGCAGGACCTTCCAAGCTTTGTTTGGTCCTGCTACATGGACTAAGTATTTTAATCTCGGTCATCTTAATTCTACTCGTCCTGATGATTTATTCATCCATAAACACCTAGTTGATACCTGGTTGATGGGGTTCTGGGAGTTCTACTCCCCAAGCCCGGCCCGAGGCCAGGCTTGACTTGTGAGAGTTTGGTCCACTAAGCTGTTGCTTGCAGCAGCCCTCAGGCCCACATACCCACCGCAGCCCGGTTGGTCCGGCACTCCTTGGAGGAAACTTCTTTCCTCTTGAAGATGTCCACGGTTGTTCCGGCAATATTTTTTATGCTCGCTGGGAGGATGTTGAACAACCATGGACTTCTGATGTTTATATAGTTCTCTCTAATTGTGCCTATGGCACCCCTGCTCTTCACTGGTTGTACAGTACTCTGCATTTTCTTCCATACCGTTCACTCCAGTTTGTTGTTATTTTACAGTGCAGATTTGGGACCTGGCCCTCCAGTATTTTCCCACTTGTATATTTTTTTATATTTCTCTCATCGTCTTTCTAACAAGTACATTTGGAGAGCTTTATACAATACAATACAATTTTATTTAGGTAAGGTACATACATACAATAAATATTTACAAGGATTGTTTGACTTATAGGTAGAGCTAGTACATACAATGCCTAAAGCCACTATTACGCAAAGCGTTTCGGGCATGATAAACTTAAATGACAAGCTTAATACTAATAGAGCATAATGAGTTGAATGAAAACAAGAAATGAAAACATAGATGAAAAAGCAGCACAAATACAATTATGTCGACAAACAGCGCTCTTTAAAGAAAAAAACAGACATTGGTTGACAATAGAAGGGTAAGGTAGGTTACAGGGAATTTATTAGGTATAGCTTCGCTTTTAACTTAAACTGGTTGAGAGAGGTACAGTCTTTAACATGGTTGGGAAGGTCATTCCACATTCTGGGCCCCTTGATTTGTAGAGCATTTCTAGTTTGATTAAGTCGTACTCTAGGAATATCAAAACTGTATTTATTTCTGGTGTGATGCTCATGGGTTCTGATACAACCTTCTATGAAGCTTTTGAGATCAGGATTGGCATTATAGTTTAGCGTTTTATATATGTATAATACACATGAGAGAATGTGCAGTGACTTAATGTCTAACATATTCAGAGATTTAAGTAGGGGTACCGAGTGATGTCTGGGGGCCAGAATTGGATATTGTCGTAATAGCAGCTTTGTGTTGAGTAATTAGAGGACGTAAGTGATTTTGGGTAGTAGAGCCCCAAGCACAAATACCATAGTTGAGATATGGATAGATAAGGGAGTAATAGAGAGTCACCAGGGCAGGGCGTGGTACATAATATCTGATCTTAGAAAGAATGCCCACAGTTTTTGAAACTTTTTTTGATATGTTTAGAATGTGTCCCTGGAAATTAAGCTTGTGGTCAATGAGAATGCCAAGGAATTTGCCATCTAATTTGTTACAAATTTGGGTATTGTTTATTTTGAGATTTATTTGATTAGAGGATTTATTGCCAAACAGAATATAGAAGGGTTTGTCAATGTTAAGGGTGAGTTTGTTGCCAGTTAGCCACAGATGGACTTTATTTAGCTCAGTATTTACTGTGGCATTTAGAGCAAGCGAATCAGGACTGGAGTAAATGAAGGTTGTGTCGTCAGCAAATAGAATTGGTTTAAGGTGTTGGGAGGCATTTGAAGGTCATTAATGTAGATGAGAAAGAGGAGAGGGCCAAGTATGCTGCCCTGGGGAACACCAATGTTGATGGGTAGGGTGGGAGAAATTGTATTATTCACAGAAACATATTGGAGCCTGTCAGTAAGGTAGGAATTGAGGTATTGTAGGGAGTGTCCTCTGACTCCATAATGATGTAATTTAAGAAGAAGGTTTTGGTGGTTGACAGTATCAAAAGCTTTACGCAGGTCCACAAACAACCCAACAGGGAACTCATTTTTATCAAGAGCTGTATGAATCGAGTTAAGCATACTAATAAGTGCATCGTTAGTGCTTTTTTTGGGTCTGAAGCCATATTGGCAAGGGCTAAGTATATTGAGTTTGGCTAGATATGAGTAAAGCTGCTTATAGATTAGTTTTTCAAAATTTTTTGACAAGTTTGGCAGGATAGATATAGGTCTGTAGTTGTTAACATCTGTGAGATTACCACATTTGTGGACAGGCGTTACTCTCGCTTTTTTTAGAATATCTGGGAAGGTTTGGAGTTCAAGTGACTTGTTGAAGAGCAAAGCAATAGCAGGGGCTAAAGATCTGGAGGCTTTTTTGTAAATTAAAGTTGGTATCTCCTCAAGGGCACCAGACTTGGTTTTAAGGGAAAGGATTATCTCATTGACGTCAGTGGAATTAATAGGCTATAGGTACAGAGACTGTGGATAGTTACCTGAAAGATAGTCATTAATGTCTGTACTGGAAGATGGAATATCATTTGCAAGGGATGAACCAATGGAAGAGAAGAACCTATTGAACTCAATAGCAGAATCAGAGGCTGAAAGCTGACCATCGTTATTAGACAGGAGAGTCGGTTTGTTATTTAAAGACTTCTTTGATCCCAATATTTGAGAAATTGTTCTCCAAGTTTGTTTAATGTTGCTCTTTATTTGGGTAAATTTATCTTCGTAGTATTTAGTTTTGGTTCGTCTAATTATCTTAGACAGCAATAATGAGTAATTCTTTGAGAATTCTTTGGAAACAATTCCTAACCTATACTTCTTCTCAAGGTCAAGTTTTTTATTAATAGATTTAAGTATTCCCTTTGTAAGCCAGGGATTGTTAAGCCTTTTGGTTGTGACTTGTTTTGTAAGCATAGGACAGTGGGTATTATAAAGGCTAAGAGTTTTTTGAAGAAAAGATTGCACTGCTAGGTTGATGTCCACTATGTTACCTAACTCGGACTCCCAGTTGACATTATCAGCAGCAGTTATAAAATTGTCTATAGCAGTTTCATTGTGTAGTCTAAAACGTATCACTCTTGACTCAAGAGGTGGTTTGCTAATGTTAGTTAAGAGAAATTTATTTTATTTTATTTTTATTTATGCATGTACAAGAATGTACATAAGGAATGTGAGGATACAAATATGGTAATTACAGTCTTGTAAAGCCACTAGCATGCGCAGCGTTTCGGGCAGGTCCTTAATCTAAGAAAATTTTAAGGAGGTAAATACTTGCAAAATTATAGACAAAAAATGATAACAGATTACATGAAATGAAAAAAAAGATGAGAGAAAATTGTAGGTACAGTATATTAAAGCACATAGGTAGCTAAGAATGATTGCAATGACAGCTTGAATGGTAGTTGACAAAAAAATTGGTAGGCATAATACAGCAGAAACAATTTAAGATTGCTTGCAATGACAGCTTGAATGGTAGTTGACAAAAATTGGTAGTCACAATACAGCATATGGCTAGCACATAAAAGAAGACAGCAATGAACACAATGATAAGGTTGTTTGAAATTACATAAAAATTAAGAGATTGGGTAACACTAGGTACAGAGCAAATTTAAAGCTCAGTGTAGGAAACTAAGAAGATGAAGTTAGGTACTTTTTGGTTTTGCTTTTAAATAAGGCAAAAGTTTTACAGTTTTTCAATTCACTAGGGAGTGAGTTCCATAAACTAGGTCCCTTAATTTGCATAGAGTGTTTACACAGATTAAGTTTGACCCTGGGGATATCAAAGAGATATTTATTTCTGGTGTGGTGATAATGGGTCCTATTACATCTGTCCAGGGAGAGTTTCAGAGCATGGTTTGCATTTAAGAACAGGGTTTTGTAAATGTAGTTGACACAAGAGAATGTGTGGAGGGAGTTAATATTTAGCAAGTTTAGGGATTTAAACACGGGAGCTGAGTGTTGTCTGAAAGCTGAGTTAGTTATCATTCTGATAGCAGATTTTTGCTGTGTGATGATGGGCTTAAGGTGGTTTGCAGTGGTAGACCCCCATGCACAGATACCATAATTAAGATAGGGGTAAATTAGTGCATAATATAGTGAGAGGAGAGCAGAGTTAGGAACATAATATCTGATTTTGGAGAGTATACCAACTGTCTTAGAGACTTTCTTAGTTATGTGTTGAATGTGGGTGCTGAAGTTGAGTCTCTTGTCTAGGAATAGGCCAAGAAACTTGCCATCATCTTTATTACTGATGTTAATGTTGTCTATCTGTAGCTGAATTGCATTTGATGATTTGCTTCCAAATAAGATGTAGTAAGTCTTTTCGATGTTTAATGTTAGTTTGTTCGTTGACATCCATAAATGGACTTTTTTTAATTCATTATTCACAACATTATTTAGTGTATGTGGGTTGAGGTTTGAATAGATAAGAGTAGTATCGTCAGCAAACAGTATAGGTTTGAGAATATTAGACACATTAGGCAGATCGTTTATATATATAAGAAATAGAAGAGGTCCTAAGATGCTGCCCTGTGGCACTCCAACGGTAATTGGTAGAGTGGACGAAGTTGTATCATTGATGGTTACATATTGGTGTCTGTCACTAAGATAGGATCGGATGTAGTCAAGGGCAAGGCCTCGGATTCCATAATGCTGGAGTTTAAGTAAGAGGTAGTTGTGATTAACAGTATCAAAGGCTTTTCTTAGGTCAATGAAGAGTCCAATCGGAAACTCATTTTTGTCAAGGGCTGAGTAGATAATGTCAAGGAGACTAATGATTGCATCGTTGGTGCTCTTTTGGGACCGGAAGCCAAACTGGCAGGGGCTGAGTATGTCGAATTTTACGAGGTAGGAATAGAGCTGTTTGTAAATAATTTTTTCAAATATTTTTGATAGAATGGGTAGATTTGATATTGGTCTATAATTGTTTATGTCCGCCGGATTGCCTCCTTTATGGACTGGCGTTACTCTTGCTTTTTTGAGGATATTAGGGAAGGTGTGACACTCTATAGATTTGTTGAACAGTAGTGGTATGGGTGGGGCAAGGGCATGGGAGGCTCTCTTGTACACAATGGACGGAATTTCACTGGTGTTCCCTGCCTTGGTTTTTAGAGAGTGTATGATGGACACAACATCTGCCGGGCTGATTGGTGAAAGGAGAAGAGAGTTTGGATAGCTGCCTGAGAGATATGTGTTAATATGTGTCTGAGTCTGTGGGATTTTACTGGCAAGATTAGCACCAACCGATGAAAAGAAACTATTAAATTCATTTGCCATTTCTAAATCAGTTGACGGTATATCCCCATCCTTGTAGAGTTTTATTTGGTTATGTGAGTGTTGCTTAGTTCCTAGGATACTAGAGATAGTTTTCCAAGTGTTTTTCATGTTGCCTTTTGCTTCATTGAATCTATTCACATAATATGCAAGTTTTGCCTTTCTTATGATACTGGTAAGCATTGATGAGTACCTTTTAGCTACTTCCTTCGAAACTAGGCCAATCCTAACTTTCTTTTCATATTCATGTTTCTTGTTGATTGAGTTGAGAATGCCACTTGTGAGCCATGGATTGTTTAATCTTTTGTCAGTTACTTGCTTTGTAAGAAGGGGACAATGAAGGTTGTAGAGGCTTAGAGTTTTGGAGAGGAAGAGGTTAGCTAATGAATTTATATCATGGGTATTATTGAATTCAGAATCCCAGTTAATATTGTGAAGTGCCTCTGTAAGATTGTCTAACGCTGATTCACTGTGTAGCCTAAATGAAAGTTTCTTGCTTTTTGGTGGTGTTATGTCCATGTTCGCTATGAGAAAGGTAGGATAGTGGTCAGTTGTTCTGTCGTAGATTATACCAGATACAAGGGGAGCTGTTATGTTTGTCCATATGTGGTCCAAGGTAGTGGCTGATGTTTGAGTGACTCGGGTAGGTTTGGTGATAGTGGGGATTAGCATACAGGAGTTCATGCTGTTAAGGAAATAGTCAACTTGAGAGCAATTTTGTTGACCCAGGTCAATATTAAAGTCTCCTCCCAGAATGATGTGGTTTTTGTTGAGATTGTTGTTTATAATAAGATTCCTTAGGTTGTCTGAGAAAGAAGCTATGTTAGTATTAGGAAATCTATAGATGGCTCCAATAGTCAAAGAGGATTTAAGGGATTTAATTGTAAACTGAGCAAAAGTATATTCACAGTAGTCATCTCTGTCACTAATAACACTGTTGCAGATAAATGTATCTCGGTAATATATAGCTGTGCCACCACCTTTTTTATTAGGCCTACAGTTATGAATGGCTTTATAACCAGCTAAGTTGTAGAGTTGGGTATAGTCTTTATTTAGCCAAGTTTCTGTTAAAATAATGAACGATAGGTTAGTACCTAGTGCTGTGAGTAGTGCATTTAAATCGTCAAAATGTTTACCAAGTGATCTAACATTTTGGTTATAAACTGATAGATAGGTGCTATTTTGGAGTTTGTTTTTAGCCTGGTGTGCTGTGAAATACTTGCAATAATGATGATCAATGTGCTGGTTGGTATAGATATGAGACAGAAGATTTTGATCAGGATCAATATCAGTGTGCATAGAGATGCAGAGGGATCACGATACAAGATACACGATAAAGCAAAACACAAGAATAAGAGCAGATACAATAAAATAGTAACAATTTTGAAGTAAAATAAAGATCCAATAGATAGCCAGGGAGGACACAGAAGTTACATAAAATAAAACACAAAAAATCAGTAGAGACTGACAATATAAATGTAAAATAAAAAATAATAAGAAAAATAATAATCATAAAAAAAATGATCTTGAAGATAATTAGCTTAGTAATGGTTAATTAACAGGGTAATAAAAAGCCCTAGGTTTAGTGACAAGGGGATTAACTAAGAACAAATAATTAAGAGTATAAAACAGGCAAAGATGACAAACAAAAAATAAAGTAAAAATTAAAATAAAAATAAAAATAAACACCTTTGGAAAGGAAAGGCAGAGCTTAAGTACACTTTGGTTGTATGTGAGACTACAAATTATGTTCTGGTTATTCAGCTGATATCCCACAGTCATCCAGGAAAGAAGTGAGGTGTGCTTCAGTGGTTATGACATAAGTTTTTCCAGAGTCAGTCTTCCTAGCTATTATTTTACCATCGCGCACAAAACAATGTTTAATAGCAGTGGATCTATTGCGAATTCCACGTAGTTTAAATAAGAGATTTTGTCTGAATCTGGTAAGACATTCGTTCACATAAACCTTGGATTTCATAGCGACTGCAGCAGTGATAAGGTCTGACTTGCGGGAGCAGCTATCTAACTTCACGCGTATCCTTCTGTTGTTTGCACCAGATGACCAGATGATTTGGTTTGATTTAAATGTGGGGTAATGATCTGTAGTGCTATCGGTGATTATACCTGAAGTAAGCGGAGAGGTTATGTTTGTCCAGATGTGATCGAGCGTCGTGGCAGTGCTATCAGTGATTCTAGTAGGTCTAGTGATTAAGGGTATGAGGAAGCAGGAATTCATACAGTTGAGGAAGCTAACAGCCGTGGGGTGTTCAGGCTCGCAGAGGTCAATATTAAAGTCCCCTGCGATAATTAGGTGGTTTTTGTTCAGTCTGTTATCAAGTATTAGATTTCTAAGGTTTGAGTTGAATTCGGACACATCAGTGTTAGGAATTCTATAAACTGCACCCACAGTCAGGACAGACTCGGCACCCTTGACTCTGAAGCTGGCGAAGATATACTCCCCATAGCAGTCTCTGGTTCTAATTTCTTTTAAGCATGTTAGTTCTTGGTGGTAGTAAAGAGCAGTGCCACCACCTCTCTGAAGTTGACGACAGTTGTGAATTGCTGAGTAGTTAGGCATGTTAAAGAGCTGAGTAGTATCCTCTTTCAACCATGTTTCAGTAAGTATAATAAAAGAGAATTTGTTGTCAATAGCTTCAATCAAGGCACTAACATCATCGAAGTGTTTACCTAGGGATCTAACGTTCAAATTGATTACAGAGATATTGTGATTATGAGTTAATACATTGTTTACATCATGTGCTGCAAAATATCTGCAATTTAGATCATTAAAGTGATAATTGTCATAGATAGTGGATAAGAGGTTAAGTTCAGGGTCTATACTTGTCTGCATAAAAAAAGCTGATTGCAGGAAAAACAAGGGAAGAAAGGCAAATAACAAGGTAGAAACAAGCTATAAAATAGGGAAAAAGATGTACACAATAACAGAACAAAGCAAACTCAAAAGGGGCTTACAGGGGTACAATGGAGTAAGGGAGTATGGCTAGGCTAGGCAACCTAGGTAATAAATGAGATTAACGAAAAAACATATAAACATGGACTATACAAAACACAAGATATAGAAATACAAAACAAAAATATAAACAAGACTAAGCAATACAAAAACAAATTGAGCAAAAATGAAAAATGAGGTAGATTGCTTACAAGTACTCTCAGGTACACTGTAAGTAACAATTTGCAATTTGAGATGCAGGCAAAGCCAGGGGTACAATGGAGTAAGGGAGCATGGCGAGGCTAGGCAATCTAGGTAATAAATGGAATCAAAGAAAAGTTGAATAATAAGCATAGGCAAATTTAAGCTAATGATTATTAACTATAAATAGTTCAGTTATGACTATATAATTAATAAGACCTGAAGAACTATTTATGCACTCAATTAAATAATTTCAGTAAATGACTAGTTAAGAGTAAGTTAAAAATTAAGTCAGAAAATGAAACAATGAGACTTAGGAAACCTAGCCCCACTAGTTGACAGGGGGTTAATTAAGTTAATTCACTGGGAGTGATAATGAGCTGAGACAGATCACATTGGGAGAGGAAAGCGTTGAGGTTCTCTTCTTTAGTAATTGTGAACATTTTGCCCTCTGCGGTTTTTCTCACCTTTATCAGTCCATCTCTAACGAAGCACTGATGAATCGCATCTGGGTTTTCTTGACGGATTTGACGCAGGCGGTAGAGGAGGTGCTGTCTGTTCCTAGTCAAGCACTCGTTGATGTATAATCCCTTCCGTTGGGCTACAGCTGTCCGGACTAGATTGGATTTCGTGAACTGGGAAGACAGCTTCAGGCGAATTTTCCGTTGGTTTTGACCTGATGGATTCTTTTTGCCTACTCTGTAGGCAGCAATAACGTCAGATTTGTTTAGAATGAGCTGCAATTTGTCTTTTAAGAGATCCAGAGCTATTTCGACACAGTTTTCACCATCATGTTCCACAGGTATATCTTGGGACGACACTATAACAGAGTCTAGCAGCTTTTGCTGGTCTTGTTCATCCTGGGAGACAGAACGCTGGGCTGAAAATGTACTGATACATGCAGTCATTTTGTTGAGAGCTTCCTCCTGTTTTTTAATGGCTTCATCAGTTTTCAGAAGGTTGCTTTCCTCACGGAGATCATTCAAATCATGCTGTAGTTGGTCTTGGCTTGCCTTGCAGTTTCTAATTTCCTCGCGGAGGAGGGTTATTTCTTGTTGTTGTTGTTGGAGATTAGCGCGGATCGCTAGATTCTCATTTAGAAGACTCAAGATGATAGCATTTTGAGACTCGAGGACTTGGCACAACTTTTTGAACCACTGATTCTCGGCCCAGTTATAGAATTCCGGTGAGGGACCGGAAGCTCGCTTGAGTTGCTTATAGTGGGATGCTAGCATGTCCATAGGAGAGGGTTGAGATGTCTCTGCTCCCTTGCTCAAAGGGGTGGAGGGGAGGGCAGCACCGCTGCCCTGGACCCCAGAGCTTCCAGACGGAGAAACACGAATATTGTTTGAGTTGGCCGGGATGGTTGCCTTGTTAAGGGGTTTGTTGTCCTTCTTTCTCTGCACAGCCCCATTTTTGGGAGACATGATTGGTTAGAATGGACTGGGGGTATATATTGTGAAGAAACTTGCGTCAGGCAGCGCGGTGGCGGCAGCATGCACTGGTACTCACAGCCGTAGAGGAATGTTTTGAAACTTAATTGAGATGGAATGAGTTGATTTTGGTCGGTTACTTTGGTTTTGCTATAACATGCTAGGACTCCATGTACTTAGCTGCCTGTGGGTGGCGGTCTACATCATCTGGCAATAGTATAAGGGCTGATATACAGCTTAGAGTGAGGAGCGTTGCGTGATCACGTTGGTCTCGTAGCGTAGCATGATCAATATTGATTTGAGACGATCCCAATAATTTAGATGCTTTATCTCGTTTATGTATCCCGTATGTTCTCTGTACTCCCTCTATTTCAGCAATCTCTTCTGCTCTAAATGGGGAAGTGAGTACTGAGCAGTACTCAAGATGGGACAGCACAAGTGATTTGAAGAGTACAACCATTGTGATGGGATCCCTGGATTTGAAAGTTCTCGTAATCCATCCTATCGTTTTTCTGGCTGCTGCAATATATGCTTCATTATGCTCCCTAAAATTTAGGTCGTCAGACATCATTATTCCCAAATCCTTTACATGTTTCTTTCCTACTATGGGCAAATTTGATTGCGTTTTGTATCCTGTATTATGTTTAAGGTTCTCACTTTTACCGTATCTGAGTACCTGGAATTTATTGCTGTTAAACATCATGTTATTTTCTGTTGCCCAGTCGAAAACTTTATTAATATCTACTTGTAGTTTTTCAATATCTTCAGCAGAGGTAATTTTCATGCTGATTTTTATGTCATCTGCAAAGGATGATACGAAGCTGTGCTTTGTATTTGAGTTTATATCTGATATGAGAATATGGAAAGGCAGTGGTGCAAGGACTGTACCTTGAGGTACTGAGCTTTTAACTGCTCTTGGACTCAATTCTATATGGTTAACTGTTATTCTCTGTCTTCTGTTCGACAGAAAAGTGAGTATGCAGCGTCCTACTTTTCCAGTTATTCCCATTGACCTCATTTTGTGTGCTATCACTTCATGGTCACATTTATCGAATGCCTTTGCAAAATCTGTGTATACCACATCTGCATTCAGTTTTTCTTCTAATGCCTCAGTGATTTTGTCGTAATGGTCAAGTAACTGTGAGAGGCATGATCTTCCTGCTCTAAATCCATGTTGGCCTGGATTGTGGAGGTCATTGGTCTCCATGAAACTAGTGACCTGACTCCTGATCACTCTCTCAAATACAGTACTTTCATTATGTGGGACGTTAGTGCAACTAGTCTATAATTCTTTGCCAATGCATTGCTACCTGCCTTGTGTGGAGGGGCTATGTCTGCTGTTTTAAGAGCATCTGGTATCTTCCCCGTGTCCAAGCTCTTCCTCCACACTATACAGAGTGCCTTCCTCCTGCTCGCTCCCGATCTCTGAAACCCTATTAATACTTCCTTCTGCTACCTCCCACTTCCTCCCGCTCTCTGAAGCCTTAAAAATATTCCCTCCTGCTCTCTGAAGCCCTAATAACACCACCTCCTGTTTCCTCATGAAGCACATACCTTACAAATACTTTCTACTGCTTCCTACCACTCGCTCCTGCTCTCTGAAGCCCTAAAATCATTTCCTCCTGCTTCCTCCCGTTCGATCCCGCTCTCTGAAGACACACAAATTTTTTCTCCTGCTTCCTACCACTCGCTCCCGCTCTCTGAAGCCCTGACAACAATTCTTTCCGCTCTCCAAATCCCTAAAAAACTTTCTCCTATTTCATCCCGCTCTCTGAAGCCTTAAAAACACTTCCTCCCGTTTTCTGATGCCCTAAAATCACTTTCTCCTGCTTTTTCCCGCTCGCTCCTGTTCTCTGAAGCCTTAAAAACACCTACTCCTGCCTGCTCCCACACTCTGAAGCCTTAAAAATACTTCCTAGGCTTCCTCCCGCTCTCTGAAGCCCCAATATCACTTCCTTCTGCTTCCTATAACAAACGTTCCAGAGATGTGTAAATATTTCATTCAAAGCTATCTGCTACCAGATTTTTTTGCCAAATATCCCCAGTTTGCTAATTATAGGTAGTACCAAAGTGATTGTAAGCTATCCAGCGCTGCCCACTGGATGGGGGGGGGGCGGTTTGCACGACAAACATCAATTGTGACACTAGCTCTCCACATATGTCAGTTGCTTAATTAAATTAATTTAGAAACCGTACTTGTAGTCAATCGTGAACCCATTGTTGGTGTTACGACGTATATTGAATTTTGTAACTCGCTTATCAAGACTAACTTGCTTAGCTAAATGAATTGTGGGTTCAGTCCCTGAGCCCATTATGTGCCTCTGTAACCCCTTCCACTACCGCCCACAAGATGGGTATGGGGTGCATAATAAGTGAACTAAACTAAACTAAGCCTATCATGTTATCGTGACGTCACACACCCCGTACACACATAAAACAGGATTTTCTCTCTATTTTCGTTATTAAACCTTTTTTAATTTATATAATTACTCAAGCAATGTGTTTTGATCATATTATATCGCTGAAGAAAGCTATGTGCATCTTCGGTAGCAATTAACCGGATTTGGTCCATATAATAACAGGTCACTATACTTCAGGTTTCCGTAGTGTAGTGGTTATCACGTGCGCCTCACACGCGCAAGGTCCCCGGTTCGATCCCGGGCGGAAACATTTGACTTTTTAAATGTTTGTTTTCATAACCCATTGAAATAAACTCAAAGACCTAAAATTAATAACAAAGTATATTGACAATATTTATTAAATCATAAAACTTATACCATTTTGTAATATGTTAATACTACATTATAGTAATTATTAATATTGAGAGTCATATAACTATGTATTGTGGAGCAGAGTGTCGCAGTGGAAGCGTGCTGGGCCCATAATCCAATTAGAGGTCCGTAGATCGAAACTACGCTCTGCTACAGTCTAATTTTTTCCTACCATAACAAACCAAAAGAAATGTTTTTATCTACAATCCATCCTCCTGTACATTTTGTAACTATGTAGAGCATCGTACATATAAATTATATATTGACGTAATGGACAATTACATAGTAGAACTTGGTACTATTCACCTTATAGTCCGGAAAAAATATAGCTAAAATCAAACATATATATTCCTAGGCCTAGTATAACATATATATGTACTCTATTTGGCCTCAGTTAGCATGTATTAGGCCTTGGATGGAAAATTACGTTAGGTTTTATGAGAAACAAATACAAAGGTTCGGGCCAACCTTGCCCGAAATGCTTTGCGTAATAGTGGCTTTAGACATTGTATGTACAAGCTCTATCTATAAATCCAACAACATGTTTGTATCTCACCTTGTATGTATGTACTTTACCTGAATAAACATTTGATTTGATTTGACAAAAGCTTTGCCGGTTTATCCAAATTCACTAAAACCAAATTCTACTATCCAATTGTCCATTACATCAATATATGCACGATGAAGGATGGATGTGTTGCTTATAAGCACTGCTATTAATATATCATAAGCTCCTACATAGATTTTGTAATGAAGTAAGGACGAAGAGGTAGAACGGCTTATTGACAGAGCTCGGGTGCATGGGGGGAATTGTGTAAAATCCTGGTTTGTGTCTCGGAGAGGCTGCAGGATCCAAGTAAGGTCAGTAGAACTTCTGGTTGCAATTCTTTTACCACATCGTAGCTCAGTCGATTAAGGCAGCATCTAAGATCCTCTCGGACGTAGGTTCGAACCCTCGTCACGGCCCATGTGGATTTCTCCTACATAGATGTTATTACTGCACGGTTGTCTTAGGCTATTAATATAAATGCCGATATTTCTTAAAGTATTACAATTCGGCCGACACCGACTAGGCTGTGACGCTCCCCTACCCAACATGACTCATCTTGGAAAGCTGGGCGAGGCTAGTCCCACCAAGTGTCTGGTCACCAACCTCGGATATACATTCTATTATATAGATATAGGTTATATAAATATATAGGGGTTACCATCTTTGGTGGCATTTGTAGGGACCCTCGACCTCGAAGAAGACGACATGGAGCATTCGGGAAAGCCTTGTGGGGCACCCGCATACACTCACATATTGTCTTTTCATACCATCCCCTATATTTTTTTTATTTTGTCATTTTATTTTATTTAAAATGTCATTAAACAAAAAGGGTTACAACATTGGTTACATTCAAAGTACAAGACTTCTTATTACAGGTTGTAGAGTTCCTCCAATATATAGTTTTGTGTTAACTAATACTATTACATATATATTATTACCTATATCTTCTAGTCGTAGTAGTAGCAGACATTCATCAGTCTCAGGAGACTATGGAGTTGTGCTCTGGTTGTCGGTCTGGAGTGGCCTCTCCAGGGCACAAAGCCAGGGTAGGTTGATACGGGGGAGAAGCTGTCAACCATGCACCAGGTCCCCCCTCTCCACGGCGCCGAAAGTCTCCAATGGAAAGGCAAACGCCAATACGATTGGTTCCAGCGCCGTCGCAGGAACTGTGAGCTCCGGAGGTGACCTGGAAGTTGGTGAAGGGATTCATAACCCGGAGACCGTCGTGGTCGGGGCCGGAGAAGAACCACCCCAGCAAGTGCAAGAACGACCCCAGCCTCCTGAAGCAGAGCCTGGGGCTGCTAGAGCCCAAGGAGGAGGACTTCAGAGTCCCGCACCTACGGGTTCCAGGCGTAGTTCAATAACTAACTGATAAACATAACTTTAATATTGATTCATTAACTAAGTTCAGTAACTAACTGATAAACCTTAAAGAACTGGTGAGAACAACTGTGTACACTTCAGTTTGCTGACATTTATTAGATCTGTGCTGCTTATAAAATACGTTTGTGTTCGATCCCCGATGGTCCCAGTGCTTGGGCACCGTTACTCCACTCCGTACTCTCGCTTCTTGCAGGGTCCGCGTTCGATCCCCGATGACCCAAGTGGTAGCTTTCCATTCCTTCACTTCGTCCTCATATATTCCAGATGATCTTAATATCCCTTCCAAGTGCTGTATAATCATACTGGCCTAGTACTTTCACCTCATAATTACCTTACCTTACCTCGCTTCCTCAGAGACTTTTCCTTCCCGACTTTCTCCTTCACACGCCTCAGTTGTCAGTTGATGATGTATGATGAAGTGGATGAATGTATGACTGTTGAGTTCTTCATTAAGCAGGAAGAGTCGTGGCCAGACTGGGAGGTCGGACCCGGTGTTCACGCGGTCACCAGTTGGACCCGGTGTTCACGCGGTCACCAGTTGGACCCGGTGTTCACGCGGTCACCAGTTGGACCCGGTGTTCACGCGGTCACCAGTTGGACCCGGTGTTCACGCGGTCACCAGTTGGACCCGGTGTTCACGCGGTCACCAGTTGGACCCGGTGTTCACGCGGTCACCAGTTGGACCCGGTGTTCACGCGGTCACCAGTTCCAACTATATATATGACATGTTAGCTTCCGTTTTTCCATATATTACGCAGATAAAACTTTAGTTTTAATCTAAAACTGTTTTTCATCTATTTCATCAAATTTTAAAAATTCAATCACGTTTTATTTACGAATTCTAGTAACTTTTATATATATTATATAATTTGTTATTATTATAGCATTACGAAACAGTTAAAACTTGGGGTGAGTGTTGCAACACAGCAACAACGTGTTGTGAGTGTTGCAACACAGCAACAACGTGTTGTGAGTGTTGCAACACAGCAACAACGTAGTGTGAGTGTTGCAACATAGCAACAACGTAGTGTGAGTGTTGCAACACAGCAACAACGTAGTGTGAGTGTTGCAACACAGTAACAACGTGTTATGAGTGTTGCAACACAGCAACAACGTAGTGTGAGTGTTGCAACACAGCAACAACGTAGTGTGAGTGTTGCAACACAGTAACAACGTGTTGTGAGTGTTGCAACACAGTAACAACGTAGTGTGAGTGTTGCAACACAGCAACAACGTGTTGTGAGTGTTGCAACACAGCAACAAAGTAGTGTGAGTGTTGCAACACAGCAACAACGTAGTGTGAGTGTTGCAACACAGCAACAACGTGTTGTGAGTGTTGCAACACAGCAACAACGTAGTGTGAGTGTTGCAACACAGCAACAACGTGTTGTGAGTGTTGCAACACAGCAACAACGTAGTGTGAGTGTTGCAACACAGCAACAACGTAGTGTGAGTGTTGCAACACAGCAACAACGTAGTGTGAGTGTTGCAACACAGCAACAACGTAGTGTGAGTGTTGCAACACAGCAACAACGTAGTGTGAGTATTGCAACACAGCAACAACGTGTTGTGAGTGTTGCAACACAGCAACAACGTGTTGTGAGTGTTGCAACACAGTAACAACGTAGTGTGAGTGTTGCAACACAGCAACAACGTAGTGTGAGTGTTGCAACACAGCAACAACGTGTTGTGAGTGTTGCAACACAGCAACAACGTAGTGTGAGTGTTGCAACACAGCAACAACGTGTTGTGAGTGTTGCAACACAGCAACAACGTAGTGTGAGTGTTGCAACACAGCAACAACGTAGTGTGAGTGTTGCAACACAACAACAACGTATTGTGAGTGTTGCAACACAGCAACAACGTAGTGTGAGTGTTGCAACACAGTAACAACGTAGTGTGAGTGTTGCAACACAGCAACAACGTGTTGTGAGTGTTGCAACACAGCAACAACGTGTTGTGAGTGTTGCAACACAGCAACAACGTGTTGTGAGTGTTGCAACACAACAACAACGTGTTGTGAGTGTTCCAACAACACAGCAACAATGTAGTGTGAGTGTTGCAACACAGCAACAACGTAGTGTGAGTGTTGCAACACAGTAACAACGTAGTATGAGTGTTGCAACACACCAACAACGTGTTGTGAGTGTTGCAACACAGCAACAACGTGTTGTGAGTGTTGCAACACAGCAACAACGTAGTGTGAGTGTTGCAACACAGCAACAATGTAGTGTGAGTGTTGCAACGCAGCAACAATGTAGTGTGAGTGTTGCAACACAGCAACAACGTAGTGTGAGTGTTGCAACACAGCAACAACGTAGTGTGAGTGTTGCAACACAGCAACAATGTAGTGTGAGTGTTGCAACACAGCAACAACGTGTTGTGAGTGTTGCAACACAGTAACAACGTAGTGTGAGTGTTGCAACACAGCAACAACGTAGTGTGAGTGTTGCAACACAACAACAACGTGTTGTGAGTGTTGCAACACAGCAACAACGTAGTGTGAGTATTGCAACACAGCAACAACGTGTTGTAAGTGTTCCAACAACACAGCAACAATGTGGTGTGAGTGTTGCAACACAGCAACAACGTAGTGTGAGTGTTGCAACACAACAACAACGTGTTGTAAGTGTTCCAACAACACAGCAACAATGTGGTGTGAGTGTTGCAACACAGCAACAACGTAGTGTGAGTGTTGCAACACAGCAACAACGTAGTGTGAGTGTTGCAACACAGCAACAACGTAGTGTGAGTGTTGCAACACAGCAACAACGTAGTGTGAGTATTGCAACACAGCAACAACGTGTTGTGAGTGTTGCAACACAGCAACAACGTGTTGTGAGTGTTGCAACACAGTAACAACGTAGTGTGAGTGTTGCAACACAGCAACAACGTAGTGTGAGTGTTGCAACACAGCAACAACGTGTTGTGAGTGTTGCAACACAGCAACAACGTAGTGTGAGCGTTGCAACACAGCAACAACGTGTTGTGAGTGTTGCAACACAGCAACAACGTAGTGTGAGTGTTGCAACACAGCAACAACGTAGTGTGAGTGTTGCAACACAACAACAACGTATTGTGAGTGTTGCAACACAGCAACAACGTAGTGTGAGTGTTGCAACACAGTAACAACGTAGTGTGAGTGTTGCAACACAGCAACAACGTGTTGTGAGTGTTGCAACACAGCAACAACGTGTTGTGAGTGTTGCAACACAGCAACAACGTGTTGTGAGTGTTGCAACACAACAACAACGTGTTGTGAGTGTTCCAACAACACAGCAACAATGTAGTGTGAGTGTTGCAACACAGCAACAACGTAGTGTGAGTGTTGCAACACAGTAACAACGTGTTGTGAGTGTTGCAACACAACAACAACGTGTTGTGAGTGTTCCAACAACACAGCAACAATGTAGTGTGAGTGTTGCAACACAGCAACAACGTAGTGTGAGTGTTGCAACACAGCAACAACGTGTTGTGAGTGTTGCAACACAGCAACAACGTGTTGTGAGTGTTGCAACACAGTAACAACGTAGTATGAGTGTTGCAACACACCAACAACGTGTTGTGAGTGTTGCAACACAGCAACAACGTAGTGTGAGTGTTGCAACACAGCAACAATGTAGTGTGAGTGTTGCAACGCAGCAACAATGTAGTGTGAGTGTTGCAACACAGCAACAATGTAGTGTGAGTGTTGCAACACAGCAACAACGTAGTGTGAGTGTTGCAACACAGCAACAATGTAGTGTGAGTGTTGCAACACAGCAACAACGTGTTGTGAGTGTTGCAACACAGTAACAACGTAGTGTGAGTGTTGCAACACAGCAACAACGTAGTGTGAGCGTTGCAATACAGCAACAACGTGTTGTGAGTTTTGCAACACAGTAACAACGTAGTGTGAGTGTTGCAACACAGCAACAATGTAGAGTGAGTGTTGCAACACAACAACAGCGTGTTGTAAGTGTTCCAACAACACAGCAACAATGTGGTGTGAGTGTTGCAACACAGCAACAACGTAGTGTGAGTGTTGCAACACAGCAACAACGTAGTGTGAGTGTTGCAACACAGTAACAACGTAGTGTGAGTGTTGCAACACACCAACAACGTGTTGTGAGTGTTGCAACACAGCAACAACGTAGTGTGAGTGTTGCAACACAGCAACAACGTAGTGTGAGTGTTGCAACACAGCAACAACGTAGTGTGAGTGTTGCAACACAGCAACAACGTGTTGTGAGTGTTGCAACACAGCAACAACGTGTTGTGAGTGTTGCAACACAGCAACAACGTGTTGTGAGTGTTGCAACACAGCAACAACGTGTTGTGAGTGTTGCAACACAGCAACAACGTAGTGTGAGTGTTGCAACACAGCAACAACGTGTTGTGAGTGTTGCAACACAGCAACAACGTAGTGTGAGTGTTGCAAGACAGTAACAACGTAGTGTGAGTGTTGCAACACAGCAACAACGTAGTGTGAGTGTTGCAACACAGCAACAACGTAGTGTGAGTGTTGCAACACAGCAACACTGTAGTGTGAGTGTTGCAACACAGCAACACCGTAGTGTGAGTGTTGCAACACAGCAACAACGTAGTGTGAGTGTTGCAACACAGCAACAACGTAGTGTGAGTGTTGCCACACAGCAACAACGTAGTGTGAGTGTTGCAACACAGCAACAACGTGTTGTGAGTGTTGCAACACAGCAACAATTAACGTAGTGTGAGTGTTGCAACACAGCAACAACGTGTTGTGAGTGTTGCAACACAGCAACAACGTAGTGTGAGTGTTGCAACACAGTAACAACGTAGTGTGAGTGTTGCAACACAGCAACAACGTAGTGTGAGTGTTGCAACACAGCAACAACGTAGTGTGAGTGTTGCAACACAGCAACAACGTGTTGTGAGTGTTGCAACACAGCAACAACGTAGTGTGAGTATTGCAACACAGCAACAACGTAGTGTGAGTGTTGCAACACAGTAACAACGTAGTGTGAGTGTTGCAACACAGCAACAACGTAGTGTGAGTGTTGCAACACAGCAACAACGTAGTGTGAGTGTTGCAATACAGCAACAACGTAGTGTGAGTGTTGCAACACAGCAACAACGTAGTATGAGTGTTGCAACACAGCAACAACGTAGTGTGAGTGTTGCGAAAATAAATAGCGTGTTGTGAGCCTTGCAACTCAGAAATGACGTACTGTGAATATGTCAAGAAAATACCATATTGCGATTGTTATAAAGCAGAACAATGTGTTGTGAGTACTGCAACATAGTAATAACATGTTATAGGTGTTATAGGTATATGTGCAACGTTACAACACAGGAATAACGTGTTGTGAGTGTTTCACCAGTCAGGAATACCTTATTGCAACCACATAATTTCCATAATATCAGTGAGTGTTCCAAAATGTTTTTCTGTGTTACAACACTCACAACTCCTCATTTCTGTGTTGCAACACTCACAAAACGCCATTGTATGCTAAATAAAAGAAAAATCTTAACCTAATGTATTCGTCATATATACTGATGTATACCTGTCTTCTCTAATCTTTCAACTGGGGTTCCTACCTTGCGATCATTACTAAAACAAACATGAACATTTCAAAATCAGCTTAAGGTATCAGTAATACTTAAGTAATAAACAAGATGAAAGACTGATAATTAGAGTGAGAACAACTAAATGAGCACATGAAGGTACTCACCTATTTGTGCTTGCGGTAGTGTACAGGTTCCTGAGCCTATTGGGCTCTATCATATCTACACTTGAAACTGTGTATGGAGTCTGCCTCCACCAAATTACTTCCTAATGTATTCCATTTGTCAACCACTCTGACACTAAATAATCACTACAGACGACCGTGGTATGATATGTGATCACGTCTAGGTGAGCACATCTAGGTGATCACATCTAGGTGATCATCTATGCCTATAAACAGTAAGATTATAGGCATAGTTTATGTGCTCACCTAGATGTGCTCCCCTAGATGTGCTCACCTAGATGTGCTTACCTAGAGGTGCTCACCTAGATGTGCTCACCTAGATGTGCTCCCCTAGATGTGCTTACCTAGATGTGCTCACCTAGATGTGCTTACCTAGAGGTGCTCACCTAGATGTGCTCACCTAGATGTGCTCACCTAGATGTGCTTACCTAGATGTGCTCACCTAGATGTGCTTACCTAGAGGTGCTCACCTAGATGTGCTTACCTAGAGGTGCTCACCTAGATGTGCTCCCCCTAGATGTGCTCACCTAGATGTGCTCACCTAGATGTGCTTACCTAGAGGTGTTCACCTAGATGTGCTCCCCCTAGATGTGCTCACCTAGATGTGCTCACCTAGATGTGCTCACCTAGATGTGCTCACCTAGATGTGTTCACCTAGATGTGCTCCCCTAGATGTGCTCACCTAGATGTGCTCACCTGTATGTGCTCACCTAGATGTGTTCACCTAGATGTGCTCACCTAGATGTGCTCACCTAGATGTGCTCACCTGGATGTGCTCACCTAGATGTGTTCACCTAGATGTGCTCCCCTAGATGTGCTCACCTAGATGTGCTCACCTGGATGTGCTCACCTAGATGTATTCACCTAGATGTGCTCACCTAGATGTGCTCACCTGGATGTGCTCCCCTAGATGTGCTCACCTAGATGTGCTCCCCTAGATGTGCTCACCTAGATGTGCTCACCTAGATGTGTTTACCTAGATGTGCTCACCTGGATGTGCTCACCTAGATGTGCTCACCTAGATGTGCTCCCCTAGATGTGCTCACCTAGATGTGCTCACCTAGATGTGCTCACCTAGATGTGCTCACCTGGATGTGCTCACCTAGATGTGCTCACCTAGATGTGCTCACCTAAATGTGCTCACCAGTAAGACACATGGTGGTGATGTACCCTGGGAGAGAGTGCCAGTAGGACACATGGTGGTGATGTACCATGGGAGAGTGTGCCTGTAAGACACATAGTGGTGATGTACCATGGGAGAGTGTGCCTGTAAGACACATGGTGGTGATGTACCATGGGAGAGTGTGCCTGTAAGACACATGGTGGTGATGTACCATGGGAGAGTGTGCCTGTAAGACACATGGTGGTGATGTACCATGGGAGAGTGTGTCTGTAAGACACATGGTGGTGATGTACCATGGGAGAGTGTGCCTGTAAGACACATGGTGGTGATGTACCATGGGAGAGTGTGCCTGTAAGACACATGGTGGTGATGTACCATGGGAGAGTGTGCCTGTAAGATACATGGTGGTGATGTACCATGGGAGAGTGTGCCTGTAAGACACATGGTGGTGATGTACTATGGGAGAGTGTGCCTGTAAGACACATGGTGGTGATGTATCATGGGAGAGTGTACCTGTAAGACACATGGTGGTGGTGTACCATGGGAGAGTGTGCCTGTAAGACACATGGTGGTAATGTACCATGGGAGAGTGTGCCTGTAAGACACATGGTGGTGATGTACTATGGGAGAGTGTGCCTGTAAGACACATGGTGGTGATGTATCATGGGAGAGTGTACCTGTAAGACACATGGTGGTGGTGTACCATGGGAGAGTGTGCCTGTAAGACACATGGTGGTGATGTACCATGGGAGAGTGTGCCTGTAAGACACATGGTGGTGATGTACCATGGGAGAGTGTGCCTGTAAGACACATGGTGGTGATGTACCATGGGAGAGTGTGCCTGTAAGACACATGGTGGTGATGTACCATGGGAGAGTGTGCCTGTAAGACACATAGACATTCACCCATAACGCTATGCGTGCTATTGGCTGTACAAGAATGTAAGAACCCTTGTATACAAAAATAATAAATAAAATACGTTAATATATCATAATATATTACTGTATTTTATCATAATTATGTAAAATATTATAATTCCTATTGTTTAGCTTTCTAAGTTTTCTCAAGCATTACAGGGGTTACAGTGTGCAGGTGTTTAACATTAGGGGGGGGGGCAGGGTCCATACAGGCTTCACATACAGCTGTAATTAGGTCAGTTTCAGTCTCATCTGTCCTGCACCTCGCAGTGTTCTACAATATTAAAGATTTTTTTTCTTTTAAAACATTTCATATATTATTGGGCCCGGAGACGTCATTCATAACTTTGGTTACTCCTCTGCATGAACCTTTTTGTTCTAATTTCTCCTGAAAAATCATAAAACTTTTTCCTTTTAAGATTATCGGCAACTTTTATTCTCGCAATATTATCTTTCTCTTTCCTAATCCTCTTTCTTGATGATACTGAGCCCTGGTGCCACACCTGATCTGGGGCCGCCAACCATCTCTGGGGCCCCCTGCATCTTTATGTAGGTTATGCCAATAGGTCTGAGGCACCCTGCATCATTCCGTGGATTATACCAAACGGTCTGGGACATCCCTGCATCTTTCCGTAGGTTATGCCAAAAGGTATATCTATTTTGAAATTCCCTAACATGATTATTCCAACCAGGCACACTACTTCTTTTATTGGTTACAAGATAAATACTATCTTCCCCTGCCCTATCTAGCACTGAAACGACAGATGTGAAAAAGTCCTTGAGATTGTTCTGATGCAAATTGCACTGAATAATATTGCAAGCAATTGCATCACTTGTTATTTGAGTATTGGTTAAGCAGGCATTTAAACTTATCCAGGTCAGCAAGAGTGGCCTTCCTACGTTTAGGTGTGTTCTAGGGAGGTTTATGTTATCTTTGGCAGCAGCAACTTGTGAGTGAGGTATATTGGAGGTGGCCATGGCAGGATGATACCAGGACAGGTTGTCATCACTGACAGCCTTATACTTAAAGGTGTGACCAGTTATATCATCAATAAGAAAATGATCAATATGAGACCTTCCATTCCTATCTCATGACATAAAGCTATAGTAATAGTAAATAAATCATTAATAGCAGGATTATGTAAATTTTCAGCATCCATGAATGCATTAAACAAATTTAAGTATACATCTTAGCGGATAAAATCAGTGTTAAGAATCACCTACCACCCATGAGTTCGGCATTATGATACAAATTAGTCAATTGATATATTTCTGATCATATATTTCCATACTCATCTACACAGTTGATATTGCTTGTGAAACCATGCATATACACACACACACATAATCAAATACTGCTGAGCACCTTTCAGGCCCCTGACAACTGAGTGGACAGAACATCGGATTCATAGTCCTGAGGTTCCGGGTTTGATCCTTGGTGGAGGCGAAAACAAATGGGCAGAGTTTCTTTCATCCTGATGCGTCTGTTAACCTAGCACTAAATATGTACCTGAGAGATAGACAGCTGCTACAGGCTGCTTCCTTGGGATTGTGTAACAAAAAGGAGGCCTGGTCGAGGACCGGGCCGTGGGGACGATAAGCCCCGAAATCATCTCCAGATAACTATAGGACACAAGTATAGCAGGAGTGAGCCCTGATACAATATTGACAACCTCAACTTTACATTGCATATTGTTATGCCCAGGATAGCAGCAGCACCATAGGGTCTTCCAGGACCTGACCAGCCAATAGACATGTCAATACTGGCAGTGGAAAAAGAACTATCAAGAAATTTGAAGTGGTTCTGATATTCATAAGATGTAAGTCAGTGTTCTTGCAAAACAAGAATATTTTGCACATACCAAAATGCTTTTAACGTTCATATATTCAGGGTTTGTTATTTTTCTAATTACCTTAATAACCGGGAATTATAACTTTACAAATACTGAAGCATTGTCATGGGGGTAAATAAACCATATTACGTGAAGATCATTTATGTGCTAATTAAAACAACACTTATAGTAAGAGGACAGTAAATTGGAATGTTGAGACAATTGTCAAGTAATAATAATATAATAATTAACAGGTTTTAAGAGCCATCTATTGCACATTATTCTATCTATAAATAATCTGAACTAATAATAGAGCCTAAATAAATAATAATTAAACATCATTCACATCCATCAAGACAAGAAATTAAACGACCAATCAAAACCATATAGGTTACTCCTACACCTCATAATACAGGCCAATAATGATCATAAATATACTTATCAATTAAACAATATTCAAACTAAGGACTTTACATCAAATTTTTTAAATCACTAATTTAAAAGCAGACATCCTTTTATATTAATAAATTGTCAGATTAAGGCATTTGTAAACAAATGAAATAAATATTAGTAATTAAGCCTTCGATGAAATACTCCGCATTATAATACAAATTGTGGAGTCACTCATATATATGCAAAGTTTTGGTTTATAAAATACCAGATATAAGATAATACAAATATCAGAATCAGGCTAATATTATTGCCAGATTCATATACAGTACTGTATATATATATATATATATATATATATATATATATATATATATATATATATATATATATATATATATATATATATATATATATATATATATATATATATATATATATATATATACTGAAGCAGAATATACTAATATATATATATACTATACATTATATATATATATATATATATATATATATATATATATATATATATATATATATATATATATATATATATATATATGCGGAAAATCCACAGAGAAATATGAAATGAGGTGAACGTTTCGGCTTGTTAAAGCCTTTGTCAACACCAGACTGACTAAGGAGAAGGGAGAAGGGGGGAAGATATATAGGCCGACACCTGACCAACCCATCCCTAGGGTTGGTCAGGTGTAAATAACCAAAAACAGGTATAGCTTAGCTTAGAATGGTCAAAGAGGATTAAGCAGTCAGAGAATAAGGATGAAAGATTAAAGAAAAGCCTCATGAACACACAATATATGAATATACAATTATAATGAGACATTGTAAGTCTCTATATCAGAGTTGTTTCTTAAACTGTTGTGCAATATTATAACTTAAAAATGGATCAAGTTTGTACATTCCAGTACTAACATTAAGAAGATTTGGACACTGACTGATTAGAGCAGACTCAATCAAATTCCGTTCCACGAAATCCCCACAATTGGTAATGCTTTTTGCCCCATTCCAGTTAATATTGTGATCGCATAAACTCGTATGTAGATACAATGCATCAGACGTTTGGGCAGTTCTAATACTATAAGCATGTTGTGACAACCGCAATTGTAAGGACTTTCCTGTTTGTCCAAGGTACACAGAATCACAATCATTGCAGGGAATCGAATACACACAACCTGCTGTATCAGGGGAGTTTTTTATTAAATTGGATTTGATTGTACTATTAGTGAACACCAAATTTATATTAAGTTTCTTAAAAATCAAAGACAATTTTTCAAGTACACTCGCATAAGGTACCACCAATGAGTTAATAATTTTTGGTTTCGCCTTAGGGACGTGATTATAAAACGTACGCTTGGCTTGTACAAACGAGAAATCCAAAAACCTCTTAGGATATTGTAAACTCTTCCCAATTTCATATATTTTAGCAATCTCTTCATCAAAAAACTCAGGGCTGCAAACCCTCAAAGCTCGTAGAAACATTCCTGAAAATACTGCCTGTTTAACTTTACTATGATGATTCGAATAAAAATGAACATACGACCCCACGTTGGTAGGTTTCCTATACACATTAAATTTGAACTTTCTAGTGACTCTATGAATCATAATGTCCAAAAACGGAAGAGTACCATTCTCCTCAGTCTCACAAGTGAATTTTATTGAAGGTACCAAAGAATTGAGTTCATTAAGAAAAACTATCTGGTCTTTGTTGCACGGCCATAAGCACAAAATATCATCAACATAGTCAGTCTGGTGTTGACAAAGGCTTTAACAAGCCGAAACGTTCACCTCATTTCATATTTCTCTGTGGATTTTCCACATAAAATGATCAGTGTTTTGTGATCGTCAAATTGCATATATATATATATATATATATATATATATATATATATATATATATATATATATATATATATATATATATATATATATATATATATATATATATATATATTATATATATATATATAATATTATATATATATATATATATATATATATATATATATATATATATATATATATATATATATATATATATAGAATTGCTTGCTACTTATATATATATATAATTGCCAGATTCATTTATACATATATCGAATTGCTAGATCCATATAAATATAAAACTGCCTGATTCTAGATAATGTAATTAACATATTTATGCTATATATATATATATATATATATATATATATATATATATATATATATATATATATATATATATATATATATGAGTTTTATAATTGCCAATCTCAGGATATTATAACTGCCAGATTCAGGTTAATATAATTGACAGTCAGGCTTTGATACTGTAAGCCATACCTACCTTTTACTTAAACTTAATCATTACAGAATCTGAGGCCTTCCTGATAACTATATTCTATCATATCTTAATGATAGACACCAATATGTAGCCATTAATGACATAACCCCCCCCCCCACATCTCTACTGTAACCGTAGGAGTGCCACAGGACAGCATCTTAAAACCTCTCCTATTGCTTATATACATCAATGATTTACCAAATGTCTCTAACATCCTTAAACCAATACTATTTGCTGGCGATACTGCCTTCATCTATTCAAACTCCAATGCATCACACAATAAGTAATATTGTAAACAACAAATTGAAACAAACTGGATGTGGTTGGATGTCAAGCAACAAACCAAATATAGAGAAGACCTATTACATTGTATTTGGAAGTAAATTACCAAATGAAATTCACCTTCAAATAGATAATGTCAACATTACCATTAAAAATGATGAAAAAGTTCCTTGGCCTATACATAAACAAGAGACTAAATTTGAACACTCACATACAGTACACAGGCAAAGTCTCAAACTGTTGGTATATTCTCAAAAATCACATATTATATTCCCCACTCTTCTATCCTTTCACTATACTATTCCATAAGTTATTCTTGTTTAACATAATGATAATGCTAAAGATGATAATGTTTTTTGAGAAACGTACATAGAAAATGGGTTACAAGCACAATGTTGGATTTCTAGATAAAGCAAGAATATACTATGCATAAAGCCACTAATATGCACAGTGTTTCAGACATGCTGTGGATAAACACTTAAAATTAATTGCTAAAAATAATTGAGATGAAAAGCAAAAGTTGAACAAAAGTAGAAAAAATAAAAAGAATGACAATAATTACATGTTGAAGGGAACAGCAAAACTGCAACAGAACAGCCGATGGTAATTTTAACTAAATAAACATGGTAACTTATTTTGTTTACTTGGCATATAGCAGTATTACAAGTTCAGTCATTATTCATTATTGTTTAATAATAGCAAGACATAGGTTGACAATCAGTAGGTAAGGTAGGTTACATTTATTTATTTATTTATTTAAGCATATACAAGAATGTACATAAGGAATGTGAGGATACAAATATGGTAATTACAGTCTTGTAAAGCCACTAGCACGCGCAGCGTTTCAGGCAGGTCCTTAATCTAAGAAAATTTTAAGGAGGTAAATACTTGCAAAAATTATAGACAAAAAAATGATAACAGATTATATGAAATGAAAAAAAGATGAGAGAAAATTGTAGGTACATTATATTAAAGCACATAGGTAGCTGAGATTGATTGCAATGACAGCTTGAATGGTAGTTGACAAAAAAAATGGTAGGCACAATACAGCAGAAACAATATAAGATTGGTTGCAATGACAGCTTGAATGGTAGTTGACAAAAATTGGTAGTCACAATACAGCATATGGCTAGCACATAGAAGAAGACAGCAATGAACACAATGATAAGGTTGTTTGATATTACATAAAAATTAGGAGATTGGATAACACTAGGTACAGAGCAAATTTAAAGCTCAGTGTAAGAAACTAAGAAGATGAAGTTAGGTACTTTTTGGTTTTGCTTTTAAATAAGGCAAAAGTTTTACAGTTTTTCAATTCACTAGGGAGTGAGTTCCATAGACTAGGTCCCTTAATTTGCATAGAGTGTTTACACAGATTAAGTTTGACCCTGGGGATATCAAAGAGATATTTATTTCTGGTGTGGTGATAATGGGTCCTATTACATCTGTCCAGGGAGAGTTTCAGAGCATGGTTTGCATTTAAGAACAGGGTTTTGTAAATGTAGTTGACACAAGAGAATGTGTGGAGGGAGTTAATATTTAGCAAGTTTAGGGATTTAAACAATGGAGCTGAGTGTTGTCTGAAAGCAGAGTTAGTTATTATTCTGATAGCAGATTTTTGCTGTGTGATGATGGGCTTAAGGTGGTTTGCAGTGGTAGACCCCCATGCACAGATACCATAATTAAGATAGGGGTAGATTAGTGCATAATATAGTGAGAGAAGAGCAGAGTTAGGAACATAATATCTGATTTTGGAGAGTATACCAACTGTCTTAGAGACTTTCTTAGTTATGTGTTGAATGTGGGTGCTGAAGTTGAGTCTCTTGTCTAGGAATAGGCCAAGAAACTTGCCATCATTTTTATTACTGATGTTGATGTTGTCTATCTGTAGCTGAATTGCATTTGATGATTTGCTTCCAAATAAGATGTAGTAAGTCTTTTCGATGTTTAATGTTAGTTTGTTCGTTGACATCCATAAGTGGACTTTTTTTAATTCATTATTCACAACATTATTTAGTGTATGTGGGTTGAGGTTTGAATACATAAGAGTAGTATCGTCAGCAAACAGTATAGGTTTGAGAATATTAGAGACATTAGGCAGATCGTATATATATATAAGAAATAGAAGAGGTCCTAAGATGCTGCCCTGTGGCACTCCAACGGTAATTGGTAGAGTGGAAGAAGTTGTATCATTGATGGTTACATATTGGCGTCTGTCACTAAGATAGGATCGGATGTAGTCAAGGGCAAGGCCTCGGATTCCATAATGCTGGAGTTTAAGTAAGAGGTAGTTGTGATTAACAGTATCAAAGGCTTTTCTTAGGTCAATGAAGAGTCAAATCGGAAACTCATTTTTGTCAAGGGCTGAGTAGATAATGTCAAGGAGACTAATGATTGCATCGTTGGTGCTCTTTTGGGACCGGAAGCCAAACTGGCAGGGGCTGAGTATGTCGAATTTTACGAGGTAGGAATAGAGCTGTTTGTAAATAATTTTTTCAAATATTTTTGATAGAATGGGTAGATTTGATATTGGTCTATAATTGTTTATGTCCGCCGGATTGCCTCCTTTATGGACTGGCGTTACTCTTGCTTTTTTGAGGTTATCAGGGAAGGTGTGACACTCTATAGATTTGTTGAACAGTAGTGGTATGGGTGGGGCAAGGGCATGGGAGGCTCTCTTGTACACAATGGACGGAATTTCACTGGTGTTCCCTGCCTTGGTTTTTAGAGAGTGTATGATGGACACAACATCTGCCGGGCTGATTGGTGAAAGGAGAAGAGAGTTTGGATAGCTGCCTGAGAGATATGTGTTAATATGTGTCTGAGTCTGTGGGATTTTACTGGCAAGATTAGCACCAACCAATGAAAAGAAACTATTAAATTCATTTGCATTTACATGGCATTTATTAGGTAGTACTTAGTTTCTCTCTTAAACTGGTTGAGAGAGGGACAGTCTTTGATGTTATTGGGAAGAACATTTTACATTTTGGGACTCTTGATTTGTGGAATATTTCCACTTTGGCTAAGTCGCACTCTTGGAATATCAAATAAATATTTGTTTCTAGTGTGGATTTCAAAGATTCTGTTACAGCCCCCTACCATGTATTTAAGAACAGGTTTAGCATTGCAATTCAGTGTTTCATATATATATATATATATATATATATATATATATATATATATATATATATATATATATATATATATATGACAATATCAGACCACGGAGGAAAAATGAAACAGGAATTTCCTTAAGTACTTTCGTATATTAAATACATCTTCAGAAGGTCCTTCTGAAGATGTATTTAATATACGAAAGTACTTAAGGAAATTCCTGTTTCATTTTTCCTCCGTGGTCTGACATTGTCACATTCTTAATCACGTGTTTATTTTCGTGATATACACACATATATATATATATATATATATATATATATATATATATATATATATATATATATATATATATATATAGTGCACTTGATAGGGTGTGAAGTGACTTAGACTTAATATCTAAAATATTCAATGATTTAGATTTAAGAAAGGGGGGGGGGCAGAATGTTGTCTGTGGCTTCAGTTTGTTATTGTTCTAATTGATGATTTGTCTTGAGTAATTAGAGATCATAGATAATTTAGGGAGAACCACAGGCAATGATTCCAAAATTGTGATAAGGAAAGACGAGAGGCCAATAAAGCTTAACCAAAGTAGAGGGTGATGTACATAATATCTGATTTAGAAAAGAATGCCAAGTGATTTTAAAATATTTTTTTAGCTACATTTTGTATGTGGCACTGAAAATTCAGCTTTTAATCAATGAGAACATCATGGAATATACTATATACTTTATTACCAATCTGGATATTGCCAATTCTTAAGATTGGAGAAAATGAGGGTTGTGTAAACAGCAAATAAAACTGGCTTGAGGTATTGAGAGGCATTCGGAATGTCAGTAATGTAGATGAGAAAGAGTACGCAAGTAATGATCAAAAGAGGGCACCAAGCCCGGAAGGCTACGAAGCACCATCAACTGTGTGGGATATAAAAAAAACGGTAAATATCACTAAGGATGCCAATTCGAGAACAAAAGTGCATAAGGCAGACAATATCAAAGGTATCTGATTCCTCAAGGATTCTATCGAGGAACAAGTGACCACGAGGGACAGTCAGGAAACAAGACACACACGCCTCCTGGAAGTCAGGACATTCAACAAGGATATGCACGACAGTAAGAGGGACAATGCAGTTTGGAAAATAAAGAGCAGGGCGGTGCTCCATTAAGTGCCTATGAATTAAACATTTATGGCTAATACGTAATCTCATCAGAGCCATTTCTCACCACCTCTTATGGTGATGGGAGGAGGGCCATGGGGACACACTACCTTCAAGAGTATGCAGTTTGTCATGAGTAACAGAAGACCAACAATCCTGCCAATGGGTAAGGATGGAGGAATGAATAACTGGGTAGAAGTCAGAATAAGGAACACCTTTAAGGGAGATGGGGCAAGTGTAGATAGCCTCCTTAGTGACAGAGTCCGCACGCTCATTTAAGGACACAAATATGGCTGGGAAACCGGCAAAATTCCACTGTCTTAAATCTATTGGAGATAAGAAACAGCCAATGTTGAATTTCGACTACAACCGAATGAACTGGATTAAAGGGCTCCAGAGCCATCAGGGCACTGTGAGAGTCAACTACAACAATAAAGGAAAATTGACAGCAAGAAAGCTGTTGACAAAGAGCATACAAAATAGCACAAAGTTCTGCTGTGGAGATGCTAGTCTCTGGATGCAGGCGACACATAGGTGTGGTCAGGAAAAACAACAGAGTAGGCTACACCATCTGCAGACTTTGACCCCATCTGTGAAGACGGAAATGGAGCGGAAGTGTGAAGAAAAGTGTGCAAGTAAAAGTACGACATAAGCGAGAGTGAGGAGGGTGTTGTAGGGACTGTGCAATGTAGCAAAGACAGTAGCGATCATGGCGATCCTGTAGATACAGTATGCATGTTTCATCATACCAGCTTAGGGTAGGAGTCAAACGCAAGGCACCAGAGCTGAGGTATAACCCATTATGATGCAGAGCATCAAGACAGCATAGAGTAGAAGGAGAGGCAGACGAGTAAGCAAGACAACCATACTTGAGTTTAGACAGCACGAAGGTGGAGCGTGCTCGTATCAGCTCCCCAGGAAGTATAACTTACCTTAAGTAAATTAAGGACCTTAGAGCATCCAACTCAAAGGTTAGAGATATGGAGAGACCAAAACAAACGAGTTTCAAAGATTAACTCCATAAGTTTAGCAAAATCTTTGCACGAAAGGGGATTACCATAAAGCGAGAAAGGGGGATGAAGAACGACCTACTTCCGAGTAAAAGTAATCGCAAAAGTTTTAGTTGTAGAGAACTTGATGCCATGATTGGTGTCCCAGGATGACACGGCATCAATCGCAAGTTGAAGTCGCCGTTGAAGGAAAGGCAAGTCATCACCTTGACAGCAATGGGTAAGATTGTCAACATAGAGAGGTGATGAGATTCCAGAGGGAAGGAAGTAAAGAAGACCACTGAGGGCAACCAGGAAAATTAGTAAGTGCTCAGAACACTACTGTGAGGTACACCTTCATATTGCCGTAAAGAGGCAGAATGGTACAAACCATCACTAAAGGAACAATTAGAGCAGAAGCTTCGTAGGAAGAGGAAGAGATTACCACGAATGGAGTTGGGACAAAATATGGTATCTCCAGGTGGTGTCATATGCCTTTTCCAGGTCAAAAAAAGGACAGCAACAACAGAGGTCTATGCAGCAAAAGCAGTACATATATAGACCATGTTCACCAAGACATCAGTCATGACACTTGTAAAAGCCAAATTGAGAAGGCAAGTGGTGGCGATAGTGTTCTAAGAACAACATCATAAGGACATTGAACATACGTTCAAAGAGTTTGCAGACGCAACTCGTGAGGACAATGGGGCAGATGTCCTTAGCAGCTATCCCTAGAGACCCTGGTTTTTGAATAGGAAAAACCACCACCTGAAGCCAGTTCTCAGGGACAAATGATGACTGCCAGATAAGGTTAAACAGATTCAGTATATACTGAAACCATGCATTGAGAGAGGTGACATTCATTAGGAGATGTTTCGCTTTCTGAGCCCGCTGCCATAGAACCGCAGAGAGTCAGGGCAGACTGGTGTTCGGAGAGAGAGATCATTATAGAGAAGCTGGAGATGCATGCGAAAATCTATAGGACAAGATTCATGAAGGTGCTTACGAATAAGGAAAGATGAAGGAAGACTAGAACTGGAGCCACCAGTCAAAAAAGGGGAACACAGTTCGGTGGCGACTGACACAGGATCCGCCACAATAGAATCATAGAAGTGAAGGACTGGTGAGACATCTGGAACAAACTTACCCGCAATCTTACGGATTTTCTTCCAGATCTGGGGCAGAGGAATATCAGACATAATGGTGGAGACAAAAGATTTCCAACTCTCAAGTTTAACCGTACGGACCGCAGTCACCTTATAAAACAAAAGAAAACAGCCGTCTGTCTGCATCTGTCTTTCTTCCAGGCTGCACATTCCACCTGGGAACGCACTTCCGCATGCCCCTGGAGGTAGAGCAAGGAATAGAGTGGACGGCAGCGTCTAATATGGTGTGATGAAAAAGGAGTAGGGCTCGACGGTGAGGCAGATAGGAGAGGTCAGAAAGAGTAGCAGGTAGAGTGAATAGATTCCAGTCAGCCTTGGCAAACTGCCACCTAGGGAAGGAGAGAGAAGGGTGAAAAAAGAAAAAGGTGACAAGGATGGGGAAATGGTCACTGTTATGGAGGTCACGAAGAACCCACCACGTGAAATCTAAATAAAGAGAAGACGAAAAAAAGGGAGGTGGTGATGAAGAAGAGGAACTACAGGAGGGGTAAAAGTCAAAGCATGACAAGAGGCGAGAGGAAGGATGTTGGAAGGACCGCGCAAGATATCAAAGACAGTAGCGATCACGGCGATCCTGGAAAGATACAAAGGCAATATCAACATATAAGTTGAGGGTGGGAGTCAAACGAAAGGCACCAGAGCTGAGGCGCAACCCAGTACGGTGCAAAGCATCAAGACGACGAAGAGTAGAAGGAGACGAGTAAGCAGGGCAACCATAATCGAGTTTAGACAGGACGAGAGACGAATGTAAAGAGAGGAGTGTGCGGCTATCAGCTCCCCAAGAAGTGTGGGACAAAACCTTAAGGATGGTAAGGATCTTGGAGCATTCATCTCGGAGGTAAGAGATATGAGGCGACCAAGACAAGCGAGTGTCAAAGATTAACCCCAAAAGCTTAGTGGACTCCCTGAACACAAGGGGATGACCATAAAGCGTAAGAGGGACATAGAACGACATGGTTCTGAGTAAAAGTCATAGCACAAGTCTTAGACATAGAGAACTTGAAGCCATGATCAGTGGCCCAAGACGACATGGCATCAATCACAAGTTGAAGCCACCGTTGAAGGAGAGGCGAATCATCATCCCGACAGGAAAGGGTAAGATCGTCGACATAGAGAGCGAGGAAAACGCCAGAAGGGAGGAAATAAGACCATTGAGGGCAACTAGAAAAAGAGTAGTGCTCAGAACACTACCTTGGGGTACACCCTCATACTGCCTAAAAGGGGCAGAGAGAGTGGCACTAAGCCTAACTCGAAAGAAACGAGAGATAAAGCTTTGGAGGAAGAGAGGGAGATTACCACGAAGGCAAGATGAATGAAGTTGTGACAGAATATGATATCTCCAGGTGGTGTTGTAAGCCTTTTCCAGGTCAAAGAAGACGGCAACAACAGAGGTCTTCGCAGCAAAAGCAGTACAAATATAGACCTCCAAGTTTGCCAGGACATCTGTTGTGCTGCGGCACTTGTGAAAACCAAATTAAGAAGGGGAGAGGTGGTGAGTTTTCTAAAAACCACATCAGACAAACATTAACCATACGTTCAAAAGAGTTTGCAGACAACTTATGAGGGCAATAGGGTGGAAGTCCTTAGGGAATGTCCTGAGAGACCCTGGAAACATAACAGGGAGGACGGGTAGGACAATGGCATCAAGCCAGTCCTCAGGTACTGAAGATGACTCTCAGACCCGATTATACAGACTCAGTAAATACCGAGACATGCACAGAGGGAGATGGCGAAGCATCTCATAATGAAAGCCATCGAACCCACTGTCATAGAACCACAGAGGGACCGGGCAGACTTAAGTTCAGAGAGAGAGAAGGGATCGTTATAGGGAAGGCTGAGATAAATGCAGAAATCTAAAGGACGAGATTCAAGAACAGGCTTATGAAGAAGGAAAGATTAAGGAAGATGAGAACCAGAGCTAACAGACGAAAAGTAGGAACCCTGTTTGGTCGCAACATGCAACGGGTCCACCACAAGAATATCACGGAGGTGGAGGACCGGCGAGACATCAGAAGCAAACTTACCCACTATCTTGCGGATACCCCTCCAGATCTGCGGCAGAGTATTTTCGGATGTAATGGTGGAAACATAAGACCTCCAACACTCACGTTTACCTGTACAGATGGTCCTATGGACCACTGAACTCACCTTCCGAAACAAAAGACAAAAATCAGCCATCTGCCGGCGGCGGTGTCTCTTCCAGGCTGCACGCTTATAGCAGACAGCCCAAGCACAGTCCACATTCCACCAGGGAACGCACTTCCATGTTTCCTGAGAGGTAGAGCGAGGAATAGAGTGGAGGGCAGCATTGAAAACGGTGTCATGAAAAAGGAGGAGGGCACGAGGGAGAAGCAAAATGGAGAGGTCGGAGAGTAGCACAGAGGGTAAATTGATGCCAGTCAGCCTCGGCAAACTGCCACCTAGGGAAGGAGAGGGGAGGGTGAAAAGAAAAAGGTAACAAGGATGGGGAAATGGTCACTGCCATGGAAGTCATCAAGAACCTGCCATGTGAAATTCAAGTAAAGAGACAACGAGCAAAGAAAAAATCAAGACAGGAAAGGGTGCAGTCCAAGAGTCCAAATGAGTGGGCTCATCAGAATTCAGAAGAGACAGGGAAGAAGACAGGATGAACAGTTCGAGAAGGCGACCCCGGGTGTTTGTCAGAACATCACCCCAGAGGGTATGTCGACAACTGAAATCACCCAGCAGGAGCACAGACTCTGGCAAGGAGTCCACGAGGTGTTTAAGATCGGGAAGAGAAAGAGGCACATTTGGGGGGAGATAAATGGAACAAACTGTGTACCATTTACACACAACGAATCAAAAGCAGAAAAGTTATTAGCCCCAGCAAAATCTAAAGGGGGGGGGGCCATGGGGGTAGAGAGAGGAATAATCACGGAAGCAACCAGGATGAGCACCAAGCATCGGCTCCTGGAGACGGACACAAAGGAGTGAAAACTGTGAAATCAAAAGTTAGAATTCATGAAAATTGGTGTAATATCCATGAATATTCCATTGAAGAATAGACATCGACAAAAAGAGAAAGGACAGGAACAGAGAACAATGAAGAAACAAAGGTTAAAAAGGAACACAGCATGTCAAAGAAGTGCAGGATCAGGATCAGGGTCAGCGAAGTCAGGGATAGTGGGCATGGGTAAACTGAGTAAAGATGGAGGGAAGGGAGTGGGAGGACAGACCAGAGGCAGATGGGCAGGGTCCAGAGGAGGAGGCAACCGAGAGGGACTGTCAAGGACAGCAGGATGGGCAGAAACCAGGAAGCACACCTCAGCAAGGGCAGGAACCGAGAGGGTAGCGGGGGCCAAAGAAACCTCCACAGCAGGAACAGGGGGCTCGACCACCGAAATGGGAGGGGTGGAGCGATAGAGTCAGAGGTAGGAGGCGAGGATGAAAGTGAAGCTTTCTTACCAGTCGGGGAGGAGGAAGAAGATAAGCCAGGCTTTTGCTTCTGACTCAGAGAGGCAGGTGTTCCAGCAGCAACGTACTGGGCAACAGACTCAAACGTCTAAACAGAAGAAGAACGAAAGCGAACAACACGATGATCGCTAGAAGGATGGATATCAGCTCGCACAGACAGGCGGCGTGGAGAGCTAAGAGACAGAGGAAAAGGATGGGAAGGAGGATCAAAGGGAGATGAGAAAGAAGACACAGGAGACATGGCAAACTGGGTAGAAAGAAGGGGAACCCCAGACAGAGAACCAGGAGGGGGGACCCTTCGGGTCAGAATGTAAAGGAACAGGGGAGCAGGCGGTGGGCGTATCTGGGTCTAAGGCCTGGAAACTGTTGAGACTGAGGAAGGTGGGAAGGACGAGGAGAGGAAGAGCGCAACACGTGAGCATAAGAAACCCCAGCGAAAGGGGGAGGAGGAGGATGGTGAACTTGGCGCCTCGCCTCAGGAAATGACAAACGTTCCCAGTGCTTCATGTTGAGGACGGCTGCCTCAAGTTTGTAATGGATACACACGCGAGAGAAGGTAGGGTGGGCATCACCGCAATTGAGGCCGCGAGCCTGGGGAGAAGTGCACTCCGACTTAGAGTGACCTTCGTTCCCACACATAGGGCAGAGAGAGAGAGAGAATACTGGAGCATTTGAGGGCACCATGTCCGAACTTCCAGCACTTATTACAAAGCCGAGAGGAGGGTATGTACTCCTGAATGGAGCATCTGGCACCAGCAAGAATAACAGAGGGCAGAAGTGTCCAACCATCAAAGGTAATTTTCACAAGCCGAAGGGACAGACGGCGACAGACACGAGGGGGTCATGAACGTGTAAACCTGGAGAACAGAATGGCCTTGGGCCTCGAGGACATGTTTAACCCTCAAACCGCTAGGGGCCCAAATGGAATTCACACCCACAGGCGCAACAAAAAAAAAAATTCCAAAAAATTCTTTCGTCTTATAGAAGTGTTCATTTTTGTTCCCTGATCCCGGAAAAAATAACAAAAAAATCGTAGGTGGCATATTTTAGCCGCAATAGGGTAGGGAAGTGTGGCAAAAAAGGGGCATTGGCAGAGCCTTCGCCAGATGAGGTCTACTCCGCCCGAGCTGTCAGATGGCAGTTGCCACAAATATATTATTACCTAATTATTTCAATGTCTCTGATTGATTTTTTCTTAGTTTTTTTGCAGTAATATTATTCCACACAGTGAATTGTGGCATATTTATATTATAAAATGTGTGAACCATCGCTGTACTCAAAATTATGGTGTGCATATTAGTGATTCAATTATTATGTTCATAAAACAATAAACAAATAGTTTTGTTGTTGTTACACTATATACACAGGTTATATATAAGTATTTGCATGTTTTGTACACCATAACGAACTACTAAGTTGGTCTTGTGAGTCAAAAAGCAACGAGGAGTGACCGCCAAACACCAGCGAGCCACTCCCTCCCTCAACACCACCTCGCTCACCCTCATTCACCTCCAACAATACTCTTTCTGTATTTATTCACTATACACAGACGTTATATATACATATTTACATGTTTTGTTCACCATAACTGTACATCTAAGCTTATATGGTGAGTAAAGGCCACAAAGACGTAGCTACTCACACAGTCAGTTGATCGGCGGCCGCCCTCAAGGCCAGACGCACTAATATTTGTCCTTCAACAATACTGTTTGTGGTGTTATTACGCTATATACACATATTATATATAAGTATCTACCTGTTTTATTCACCATACCTGAACAAATAAGCTGGTATGGTGCCCAAAGACTATTGTGGTCACCAGTAAACAACATGATACGTCGTGCAGACGACGCCACCGCCCTCACCAAAATGGCGGCTCCCAACCAACTCCTCTTGCTGTTTATGCCCTATATACACACGTTATATATAAGTATCTACATTTGTGTTCACCATATCGAACCACTAAGCTGGTATGGTGAGTGCAGTCAATAAATGGTGGCCACACACAGTCAGAAGACGATGCCACAACCCTCCCTCGCACAGCCTTACGCCTCCCTCCATGGAGCACAGCGCTAAATATCACCACAATCCTGCTATTATCAGAATCCTGGTCAGTTTTATCACAGTCAGGGGGCTTCAGTAATACTATCACTGCTAAATAATAGCAGTATCATATATATTATGGTATTTGTAGGCGATGCTGTGGTCACAAGCTGAACAGGGGTGCTGTGAGCTCGTGCTGCGTGCACCAGCCTTGGTGGCTTGCTCAATACTGATGCTGTAACACCCAAGAATGTTGGCCTGGAATTTTTTTCTAGGTGGCATCTGGCAACTATCGGTCGTGGCTGTACTATAGCTGCCCCTATCCCAGGCGGGGAGTTTAAATTATAGCGCTAGACACGAAATCATATATAAATGATGTGCGCGGTTTTGGTTTTGTCACTGATATCATTTATATATGATATGCGCGGTTTGAGGGTTAATATCCTCGTGGCCGTCCTTGAGGTTCCTAATACCGGTTGCAACATGGTGTGGAAGGAGAACAGTGCCAACACTGGCACTTAACTGAGCATTCTTGGAGACCCGAACAGGGGGGTCACCTCAATGCAGGACAAAGTCGCCAAGTGGACAGCTGCATCCCGAGAAGAAGCAGCAACAACATGCGTACCGAGATGGGTGGGGTTAAAAGTAACAGAGGCATCTACTGAACCAACAAGGTGCCTATGGAGGGAGAAATTGTCAGCAGTAGAATCTAAATGATGGAGGTCAAAGCACTTCAAGGGAGTAAGTCAAAGTATCAAGGGACCTAGAATGTGGAATGACCTTCCCAACCATGTTAAAGACTGTACCTCTCTTAACCAGTTTAAGATAAAAACGAAGCTATACCTAATAAATTCCCTGTAACCTACCTTACCCCTCAATTGTCAACCAATGTGTTTTTTTTTAAATGACGCTGTTTGTCGACCGAATTGTATTTGTGCTGCTTTTTCAGCCATGTTCCGCCCTTTTTATCTCTTCTTTTTTTTATTTGTTCTCAACTCATTTTATTCTTTATGCTCAATTAGTATTAAGCTTTAGTCATTTAAGTTTTTCATGCCCAAAACGCTTTGCGTAATAGTGGCTTTAGGCATTGTATGTATTAGCCCTATCTATAAATCCATCACTCTTTGTAAAATCTCTTGTATGTATCTTACCTAAATAAACATTTGATTTGATTTGATTTTGACTTAGCCCACGTAGCAAGATCAAACAAGGCATGGTACGAATTGGTATGGGAAGGAAGCATGCGAGAGCGGTCATGGCGGGGACGGTGGTGAGAACCCCCAAGAGAGAGAGAGAGAGAGGGGGGTCATAAGGTGCAGTAGTCACAATGAGAGATGGAGTCGTACTAGGGGACGAGGTAGTCACCACAGGGGGCTTGGGGCTCGACCCAACCACAGAAGAGGAAGGGGAGCGGGGGAGTAGTCCAGTCTGGGCCCAATGTAGCGGGGGCTACAGAGCCCGGCTTTCCATCACAGTCCGACTCGGGGCCCTGGTTTCCCACCCCACATTTGAGAAGTTAAAAATAAGTGTCAGATATCAGCATGTAAATGAACAGGTAATTATTTCATCAACAAACAAGCCCTCATACCCACCATGGCGCCACAATTAGAGGATAAGACACCCGATAAGACAGGCCCCCCCCCCCAGGGGTGCATCGTGGATATATGCCCTGCAATCACCACTTTAAGAACCAACAGTCCATCAAGATTGGGCTCAGCAACGAAGAAAAAGAGTGACAATAAAAGTGTCCCTTTGCTCAACAATTTCGGGTACCACAGTTTTACGAGCGAGAGACTGTGCCTCACCTAACACCCAGTGTCAAAAAAGATGACATCTAAAAGAATGATCAAGAATAGCAAAAAGTCGCTGGGAAATAGCAATTAAAAAGGAGAATTGGGAAGGAAAAATTAAACTTAGTAGGAAAAAGCATTCAGCACAATTAGTGAAGAAGGCAGCAGGAGCATAAGGCTTCAAAAGGACAGAGGACACTGTCCCATGGAGCATCACACTCTAGCATCCGCCAACCAAGCCCCCTCACGATGGCAACGAGCTGGAAAGGGAGGGAGAGATGAAAAAGACGAGAGGGTGAAGAATACTGCCCGGTGAGACACCAGTGTTTATGGGTAGAGTGGTAAATTGGAATCATTCACAGAGACATACTGGAGCCTGTCACTGCATGAGGTAAGATTGTAGGTATTGGAGGGAGTGACCTCTTACTCCGTAATGTTGCAATTTAAGAAAGTTAATGTGTTTACAGTGTCAAAACGTCTTATGTAGGTCAACAAATAAATGAATAAGTTTTCCAAGGGCTGCATAAATGAAATTAATCATACTAACTGGGCATGATTGCTCCTTTTTTGGGCCTGAAGCCATTATGGGAAGAACTAAGTATAAATAGGAGTAAGGCTGCGTGTAAATTAACTTTAAAATAATTTAGACAAAATCGGCAGAATTGATATTGGTCTATAATTGTTGACTTCAGTGAGATTGCTGCTTTTATGGACTAAGGTTACTCTTGCTTTTTTTCTCAAAATATCAGGAAAGGTTTAGAGTTCAAATAATTTGTTGTAGAGCAATGCAATGGCTGGAGCTAAAAATCTAGAGGCTTTTTTTGTAAATTAGGGGTGGTATCTCAACATACAGTATCTATGCATGAGGTTCATTCATCCACTGCAAACTACCTCAAGCCCATCATCACCCAACAAAAATCTGCTGTCATAACAATAAAACTGTCTTCAAACAACACCCAACCTCTCTGTTTAAAATCCCTGAACATGCTACATATACAATCGCTCTACACATTCTCTTGTGCTATTTACAAGTACAAAACCTTGTTCCTAAATGCTAACCCTGATTTGAAACTCTCCATTGATAGACGTAATAGAACCCACAAGCACCAAACATAAATATCTCTTTGATATAATTTTTTTATATAAATTGACAGTCAGGATAATATAATTGCCAATCAGACTAATATAACTTTGAATCAGGCTTTTTCACCCACAGGGTTATTAATCAATGGAACTGCCGACCCACCAAAGCCATAACTGCCAAAACTGTGCTGAACTTCAAAATATACCTGGAAAAAATCATGAAGGCAAACTGAGAGGGGGAAGGGAACCTTCAACAAGCTGACGACTTCCTGTTCTCACTGAGGCCACTCGGGTTAGTGGCCCTCAGGTAAATCGGGTAAAATATTATTCCCAGACAATTACAGCATAACTGATAAAGTTAGGCTAGAGTAATATAAATTTCTGGTAAATTTAGAGTGATAAATTTCTGGAGTAATATAAATTTAAATTTCATATTAACTTGACTGACAGCTATAAATGCCACTCAGCCTTCAATATGCTCTTCGGTGAAATATTTATAATCAAGAGTAGAACTCATAAATAGGCCTAAACAAAAAATAAAAATTGGACATCAGTTTGCATATGAATCTGATGAGAAAATTCCTTGATTAATATACATTTCCCTACCAATCAAATGGTCTCACCTTAAGTACGTCTCAGAATGTTTTCTTTACCAACTCCAATGCTAAATAATATTACAACAAAAATGTCCATAACTTAGCTACAGAGTATAATAAATTTTAAATAAATTTCCACAGAGCAAAAACAAAGCACATTATTATTTACATAAATATGAAGAAAAACATTTAAAGCTTTGTTTTACCTTTGCTAAACTAAAGAGATATTTCTATACTTATAAGCAATTTTATGTTTTCCTACAGTGACAGCTTCTCTAGTTCTTGTTTGGTCATCTAACTTTCATAAAAGAACAATGTAATCAAATATCTTCAGATTTTTACCTTTCATGGTGAAGTGTTTTTCACAAACGAAATATAATTACCTCTGAAGAACATCCAACTAACATTGTGATAGCACATTGTTAGATTAAAAGTAAGTTACTATACCTGTATGTGCCTCAATTTCCTTCAACATTCTCTTTATTACCTTCCACACTCGAAGTGTTAAGCCTATTATCTGCATGTATCATCTTGTGCCTCTTCATGTGTCGAAGCTGACGGAATCTCTTCCCACACTCTGGACACTCATGTGGTATAGCCCTTCAATGCACTAACATGTGAGTCTTCACATGTCCACGCTGACTGAATCTCTTCCCACACTCTGGACACACGTAAGGTTTGTCACCTGAATGCACTAACATGTGAGTTTTCATACTTCCACTCCGACTGAATCTCTTCCCACACTCTGGACACTCATGATGTTTGTCACCTGAGTGCACTAACATGTGAGTTTTCATACTTCCAAGATGACTGAATCTCTTCCCACACACTGGACACTCATGCAGTTTTTCACCTGAATGCACTAACATGTGCTGTATTATTTTTCCACGTTCTCTAAATTTTTTGCCACACTCGGCACATTGAAAAGGTCTCTCATCCGCATGCATCATCCTGTGAGTCTTCATATTTCCACGCTGACTGAATCTCTTCCCACACTCTGAACACTCGTGAGGTTTGTCACCTGAATGCACTACCATGTGACGTTTCACATCTCCAGGACAGGTGAATACCTTTGGACACTGTGGACACTGGTGAGTCTTCATCTTCTTTATGACAGGGGCAGTTTGTGTGAAGGTTTTCTCCCCCGGATGTTGGAAGAAGCGTCAAGGCTTGAGTGTTGTTTTTTAGAGTTAGACTTGATGTGAGCACTTGGTGGTCAATGGTGGTGCTTCTTCTTTATGATAGGTACAGTTTGTGTCAAGGTTTTCCCTTAATGCTCGTGCTGGACATCACCGGCGGGTGCTGCTAAAATGGCGGCGGTTGTTTACCCTCTCATCACCTAAGCGTTCCAATGTTTTTGTCTAGTTCCTCATATCATTTTTCCTACTTCTTATTTTTGTTTTATAACTGGTCATTTACAATTAAGACTTGTATTTGTCCTCATGTTTTTCAATCAAAGAATGTACTTGGAAGTGTTTCTTTAAACATAATGCTACACGATTATACTTTATGAAGGAAACAGCTCTCCCATAGTGGATGTGCTCCGAACCATAATGGAACTGAACCAAGTATCAGTTGGGTCAACCCATGTATCACGTTTCCAAAATGGTCGCCCATGTTGGAATAGTCGAACGCCGAAAACATATGGTTGAAAATATCTTGATAACCTAAATTATTTATTAGTCAGAAGAAAGACAGAAATAGGAGCATTATATAAAACCTTTACCAGACATATATTTTTTAAGTAAAACCGAAGTTATATGTAGTTGTATAAAAGTGGCAGTTTAGACACTCCGTACATTGACAACATCGCACACTAGTATTTTTACCACTTCGGACACCAGCTTTGGACGTTTCGCATATGTGTACGTGTTCACTATTAAATTATTTATTTATTTAGTTATTTATTTATTTATTCATATCTAAATGGCTATAGAGGATTTCAATTATATGCTGATGGAGGAACTAGGGGGGGTCTCATGTTATGTCAAAAGTTCCATACCTGCCGAGATAACTGGAATCCCTCAGAGATATAGAGGTATTGAAAGCATTAAACAATTGTGAACAATTCAATTTCTCCCACCCTACCCATCAACATTGGTGTTCCTCAGGGCAGCATACTTGGCCCTCTCCTCTTTCTCATCTTCATTAATGACCTTCCAAATGCCTCCCAACACCTCAAACCTATTCTATTTGCTGACGACACAACCTTCATTTACTCCAGTCCTGACCCCCTTGCTCTAAATGCCACAGTAAATACTGAGCTAAATAAAGTCCATCTTTGGCTAACTGCCAACAAACTCACCCTTAACATTGACAAAACTTTCTATATTCTGTTTGGCAATAAATCCTCTAATCAAATAAATCTCAAAATAAACAATACCCAAATTTGTAACAAATTATATGGAAAATTCCTTGGCGTTCTCATTGATCACAAGCTGAATTTCCAGGGACACATTCTAAATATATCAAAAAAGTTTCAAAAACTGTTGGCATTCTTTCTAAGATCAGATATTATGTACCCCGCCCTGCCCTCGTTACTCTCTATTACTCCCTCATCTATCCATACCTCAACTATGGTATTTGTGCTTGGGGTTCTACTACCCAAAATTATTTACGTCCTCTAATTACCCAACACAAAGCTGCTATTAGGACAATATCCAACTCTGGCCCCAGACATCACTCGGTACCCCTACTCAAATCTCTGAATATGTTAGATATTAAGTCACTGCACATTCTCTCTTGTGTATTATACATATATAAAACGCTGAACTGTAATGCCAATCCTGACCTCAAAAGCTTCATTGAAGGTTGTAACAGAACCCATTAGCACCACACCAGAAATAAATACAGATTTGATATTCCAAGAGTACGACTTAATCAAACTAGAAATGCTCTACAAATCATGGGACCCAGAATGTGGAATGACCTTCCCACCCATGTTAAAGACTGTACCTCTCTCAACCAGTTTAAGATTAAAACTAAACACTACCTAATAAATTCCCTGTAACCTACCTTACCCCTCTATTGTCAACCCATGTCTGTTATTATTATTTTTTAAAACACTGTTTGTCGACCTATTGTATTTGTGCTGCTTTTTCAGTCATGTTCCCCCTTTTTTTTATTCATTTATTTATTTATTTATTTATTTATTTATTTATTTATTTATATATATACAAGAAGGTACATTGGGTTTGTGAGAATACATTGGATAGTACAGTATTTACATTCTTGTAAAGCCACTAGTACGCACAGCGTTTCGGGCAGGTCCTTAATCTAGCAGATAATTTTAAGTAGGTAATTTCAATCAGAATTGATAAATGATAAAGATACATTACAAGAGAAAAATGAGATGAGAGAGATAAGTAGGTATATTAAAGCACAACTTTATCTTTATTTGTATTTGTTCTCAACTCATTTTATTCTTTATGCTCAATTAGTATTAAGTTATAGATATTATTGTTTTATCCTGCCCGAAACGCATTGCGTAATAGTGGCTTTAGGCATTGTATGTACCAGCTCTATAATTCGATCCATTAATGTAACATCCCTTGTATGTATGTACCTTACCTAAATAAACATATTTATATTTATTTATTTATTTATTAGCTTGCGGATACAATTACAAGACCGAGAGTTAAATTTCATTAATCTATACATCTCTGATAGCTCCCTTGATTTAAGATAGTTGCCAGATTCCTTCTTTTCTGAAGATACACTTGTGGTAGGGGATTTTAATGCCAGACATCCAGCTTTAGGATCAAGGGTAAAGCAAATAGGAATGGTTGCAGATGGTATCAGTTTTTGCAGGAACATGAAGATGTTCAGCTGCTGGGCGAGCCCTCTCCTACTCATCTGCATGAGGGGAGGGAGATTAGATTATGCTTGTTTGATAAATGCTGAGGGCAATTCAATTTCTTTCTTTATTACGCACCCCATACCCATCCCGGCCGTGGGCGGTGGTGTAAAGGATTACAGAGGCACATAATCGGTTCAGGAACTGCACCCTCTAGTTCGTTTAGCTAGGCAAATAAAAAATTTTGACGCTAGTTACAAAATTATTAATGTTATATATACATGCGTACACATTTTCATACATAAATGTAAATATATATATACGTATACAATAAATACATAAACATACATATTTAATCACCCACACAAATACAAACATCAATAATCTTTTGTGTCACAATTAAGTGATTCAACAAGAGGCTCACAACAGTCACTATATAATTAGGCACTTATATATATATATATATATATATATATATATATATATATATATATATATATATATATATATATATATATATATATATATATATATATATATATATATATATATATATATATATATATATATATATATATATATATATATATATATATATATATATATATATATATATATATATATATATATTATTAAATATGATCGAAAAAGTAAGATTAATAATTCTAACACGAATTTTCTCAATCTTTCGTACATTTCTTTTCACTGTTGGTGGTAATTCAAAAATCAATTCTCCAAAATTCATTTTTATTTCTAGTCTAGAAATAAAAATGAATTTTGGAGAATTGATTTTTGAATTACCACCAACAGTGAAAAGAAATGTACGAAAGATTGAGAAAATTCGTGTTAGAATTATTAATCTTACTTTTTCGGTCATATTGAATAATATATGTCTACAGGAAAGACTGCTACCAAAATATACTAATATATGTATATGTATATATATATATATATATATATATATATATATATATATATATATATATATATATATATATATATATATATATATATATATATATATATATATATATATATTTCATTGAATATGACCGCATATTCTGTATTTATTATTTTCTGGTTTAGGGTTTCTATCCCTCTAACTATTTTCTTAGCATCAGGGCTTAATTGAAATAGGAGTTCTCCAAAACTCATTTTCGTACTTTTAAGGTGAAGAAAAGAAGTGATTTACTATACAGTGTATTACACTTATTTGTATAATTTGCACGACGTTTCGAACCTCCATGGTTCATTCTCAAGTGAACAGATCTTACAATACTAGTTGATTTTATACCCGCATTAGGTCAGGTGATAATACAATTAAGGTGAAAACATGGGGGGATACATAAGGGATAAACATAGGGGCTGCAGAAGGCTTATTGGCCCATACGCGGCATCTCCTATCTAAACACAAAGATTAATCCAGTGTAATTGGCCTGTTATGTTGGACATTGTCTTCTGTGTTGGCATCGATATGTTCTTGTCTTGTCCTTACTCTCATGGTGGGTAGAGTAAATAGTTCCGTGATTTGGGTGTTCATGGTAGGTCGCTCTATTCTTATGTGAATTGCCTCAAGAATTTGTAATCTTCTTGAATCTTGGGTTTTGTCTATTATGCAAGTATTCTTGTTCAACATTTCTCTTGTTAGAGTAATGTCATGGGCTTGTCTCATGTGATTCCTAGGGGCACCAGATTGAAGATGGCATGTCAAACGCCTCGTCAGCTTGGTCGACGTCATACCATGTACTTACCATACTTACCATGTACATACCATGTACTTACTTCAATGTACTTACATTGAAGGTTACATCCTTCGTGGGGGCAAGTGTACATGTATACAACGCTTGACTGCTGTAGAGGGTTCTCCGTCTGCTTCGGGCTGTTTTTGATAAGGAGTTCGGAAGTCTTCTTGGTTTTGTAGAATATTATCAGGTTTATGTTTTGGTTAGGAGTAGTGCTTTTTACTCCTTTACGGATTATTTCTTTCATTATTCTTTCCTCTTTTATATGTTCACTGTGCATGGTTGATTTGTAATATAATTTTATTGGGGGTGTTGTGGTTTCTGTTCTAGGTTCTGAATTATACCAACGGTCCAAGTGTCTTCTTATAGCAGCGTTTATTTCCGCGTTGCTATATCCGTTGTTCACCAATACCTGAGTTACTCTTTCAAACTCTCTACTCACGTTGCTCCATTCTCGTGCCTCGCAGACGTCAATTGTGTACATGTGTATTTAACATTGATAATTTTGTAACTAGCGTCAAACATTGTTATTTGCTTAGCTAAACGAACTAGAGGGTTCAGTTCCTGAACCGATTATGTGCCTCTGTAATCCTTTACAACACCGCCCACGGGATGGGTATGGGGTGCATAATAAAGAAAGAAATTGAATTGAGTATCACGTAAGTGCTTAAGTAATTTCCTGTTTGATTTTTCATTCATGGTTATACATTGTTATATGTATATATTTTCAGATAATAATTCGTATTATGCAAATATCTCCGAGTGAAATAGTGTACATCCGTATTTTTAATTTTTAATACAACATACATAATACATTTTTTAAGTATTTATTTATAATAAATAATTTAATTATTTAATTTATGATAATTTAATTATTAATAACATTATATAGTCGATTTAATATTGAACACGTACACATAAGCGAAACGTCCAAAACTGGTGTCCGAAATGGCAAAAAAATTAGTGTTGTCAATGTAAGGAGTATCTTGTATCCCAGTGAGAGAGCTGTTTCCTTCAAAAAGTGTAATCGTGTAGCCTTATGTTTAAAGAAACAATTCCAAGTACATTCTTTGATTCAAAAACATGAGAATAAATACAAATGTTAATTTTAAATGACTAGCTATAAACAAAAATAAGAGGTTGGAAAAATGATATGTGGAACCAGACCAAAACATTGGAACGCTCAGGTGATGAGAGGGTAAACAACCGCCGCCATTTTAGTAGCGCCCACCGGTGAGGTCCAGCACGAGCATTAAGGGAAAACCTTGACACAAACTGCACCTATCATAAAGAAGAAGCACCATCATTGACCGCCAAGTGCTCACATCAAGTCTAACTCTAAGAAACAACACTCAAGCCTTGACGCTTCTCCCAACATCCGGGGGAGAAAACCTTCACACAAACTGCACCTGTCATAAAGAAGGATACAAGACACTCCGTACATTGACAACATCGCACACTAATATTTTTACCACTTCGGACACCAGCTTTCGACGTTTCGCATATGTGTACGTGTTCCATATTAAAACGACAATATAATGCTATTAACAATTAAAATCTTCTATTTAACAGGCATATAGTTATTAAATGAAGTTTAGTGATGTAATAGACATAATCCGGAGTTGGTAAGGACGCCGCCCGCCAGCGTAAACACAACACACCCGAATGCCCACAAACACGATACAACGCACAAAACACAACACTTCTGTCAGTTTTTGGATAAACTCTTTTTATATTTATTATGTGAGAGTTATACTTGTATAAAATGATAACTATTATAGGTAAGCGCCTAATATTAAATATTAATCAATAAAAAAGAAGTCAGAAGCCACACGCCTGTCTGTACATGTCTTTTGTGTAAAAGTATTTTGGGCGCTCATGTACTTGTGCGCTAGCTGGCGTTCACAACGCCAGCTAGCGTTGTGAACGCTACAAGCATTAGAATTAAACTAATTTATTTTTTCATTTCTATACAAGAAGAGAAGGCTACCCTTGAGTCTGTAATATTCATCTGATCACTGGTCTCCCATTTGGTCCTCATTGCTTTATCTTACTATTATTGAATGTCAATAACCGTATTATGCAATTTCAATTTCTTCTATTTCTTTCTTTATTATGCACCCCATACCCATCCCGTGGGCGGTGGTGTAAAGGATTACAGAGGCACATAATCGGTTCAGGAACTGAACCCTCTAGTTCGTTTAGCTAAGCAAATAACAATGTTTGACGCTAGTTACAAAATTATTAATGTTGTATACACATGTACACACACTCATACATACATGTACATATATATATAAATATATATATATATATATATATATATATATATATATATATATATATATATATATATATATATATATATATATATATATATATATATATACGTATACATATATACATACACATACATATTTAATCACCTACACAAATACACACATCAATAATCTTTGTGTCACAGGTGATCAACAAGAGGCTCACAACAGTCACTATAAAAAGCATTTTACATCTATAGTGAGTCACACAGTTACTAGTCTTGCTGCACACCCACCCAACTGGGCGGCAGCTTTACAGTCATGTGCTGCACACCCACCCAACTGGGCGGCAGCTTTACAGTCATGTGCTCCACACCCACCCAACTGGGCGGCAGCTTTACAGTCATGTGCTCCACACCCACCCAACTGGGCGGCAGCTTTACAGTCATGTGTTCCACACCCACCCAACTGGGCGGCAGCTTTACAGTCATGTGCTCCACACCCACCCAACTGGGCGGCAGTTTTACAGTCATGTGCATGCATTACCTACAGTAAGCAAATTTTGGATACTTCGCTAAGATTTCGGCCAGCACATCATTATGAATGAAGTACTTACACATTTCATTATGCAACTTTAATAAAGTTGTCCATCAGCATTTTGTGGTGTTCAGCTACCCTTATCTTCTGTATGTTCCTCACATTACCAGTATACACAAACATTGACATGTAGGGATATAGACTCTCAGGTAAGTTAGTAATTTAAATGCACAGTAGCAGTCCTAGGCGTTCAATCCCCGACCGCCGTCCAAGTGGTTTGGCACCATTCCTCTCCATCCCATCCCAAATCCTTATCCTGATCCCTTCCCAGTGTTAAATAGTTGTAATGAACAGGCACTATATATATATATATATATATATATATATATATATATATATATATATATATATATATATATATATATATATATATATATATATATATATATATATATATATATATATATATATATATATATATATACCAGTATAATCTAATAATATATACTGGTCTAATAAAATAATTAGACCAGTTAATACTCTCACTCGTTGTGTTAGGATATGTTAGCTTGATAAAACTGACTGTTCATTGTTGAGAAATGTGTTAACAAACAATATATCTGACTTATCAAGACTGTAGCTTGCTTAGCAAAAGGAACTTTTTTTAAATTTGGGTTCAGTTTAACTACCGCTCAATGGATGAGTAATTGGGGCATAATAAAGGCACTATAAGCTGATAAAATGAAAGATGGGAAAACAACATTAGAGAGATAAACTCGAGAGACGTTTTCACGTTAACCCGAAAATTATTTGAGGAGCAAGACGGACTGCGGGTCAGGCAATTGGTCTTCATGCTATCGTGATGGGGGATCAGCCATTACACGTGTTAATGACTCTTGTATAGTTGTGTAGTTAAGGACAGCAGGGTAAAGGGGTAATGGGCATTGTGGTTGATTGTTCTACCTGGGAATCCTCCACTTTTTTATATCTTATGTATGTATGTACTAACCTAGTTGTGGTTGCGGGGGTTGAACTTTGGCTCTTTGGTCCCGCCTCTCAACCGTCAATCAACTGATGTACAGATTCCTGAGCCTACTGGGCTCTGTCATATCTACATTTGAACCTGTGTATGGAGTCAGCCTCCACCACATTACTGCCTAATGCATTCCATTTATTAACTACTCTGACACTGAAAAGTTCTTTCTATAATCTCTCTGTGGCTCATTTGGGTACTCAGCTTCCACCTGTGTCCCCTTGTGCGTATACCACATGTGTTAAATAAATGTATGTATGTATGTATGTATTTATGTATGTAAGGAGAGAGAGAGAGAGAGAGAGAGAGAGAGGAGAGAAAGAGAAAGAGATGAAGACCGAGACAGAGAAATAGATATAGACAGAGTCAGGGAGAGAATGTTAGACACAGAGACGGATAGATAAGGATATGCAAAGTCAGTGAGAGAATGACAGAGATAGAGCGAGGAAAGAGACAGAGAGATAGGCTGACACAGAGAATGGCAGAAACGAGGAGAGGCAGAGACAGAGGGACAGGGACAGGAGCAGAGGGACAGAAGGACAGGGCCAGAGGAGGGACGGGGAAACAGAGGGGGGGCAGTGGGACAGGGACAGAGAGGGGGACAGGGACAGAGACAGAGGGACAGGGTCAGAGAGGGGGGACAGAGGGAGGAGAGGGGGGCAGGAGACCAAGAGAGAGGGGACAGAGGAGAGACAGGGGATAGAAAGAGTGGGCAGGGGGACAGAGGGAGGGACAGACAGAAGGACAGGGACAGAGGGACAGAAAGGGCGGACAGGGGGACAGAGAGAGGGACAGGGGGCAGAGATAGGGACAGGGGAACAGAGACAAGGACAAGGGGACAGAGATGGATAGGGGGACTGGAGGAAAGGGAGGGGGACAGATGAAGGACAGCGGACAGAAAGAGTGGGCAGGGGGACAGAGAGGTACAGGGGACAGAGAGAAGGACAGGGGGACAGAGATGGACAAAGGGACATAGAGGAACAGGGGGGACAGAGAGTGACAGGGGGACATAGAGGAACAGGGGGGACAGAGAGTGACAGGGGGACAGAGAGAGGAACAGGAGGAACAGGGGGACAGAGAGAGGGACAATGGGATAGAGAGGGACAGGGGGACAGAGAGATGGAAAGGGGGGACAAGGGGACAGAGAGGGGGACAGGGGGAAAGGTATCGGGGACAGAGGACAGAAAATGTGGGCAAGGGGACAAAGTGAGGGACAGGGGGACAAAGATGGACAGGGGGACAGGAGGAAAGGGGGTAGATGTATGAGGGGGGGAATGTTTGCGGAAGATGGAGAAGGGGTATTTAGAACGGTAAGTTAGAGAGGGGGCAACTAAGGCGCATCATTGAAAAGCAAATGAGCATCATTGCAATAGCAGGAGCCACGCACACCTTCAGCCTGCGTTGTTGAGACATTGTCAAGTAAGCGATGTCCAATAACAGTATCTTCGGTATTTAAGCGATACCTTAAAAAATACTGGAAATATTGAAAGATATTAATCCAGATATTAATCTCTTTGTGCAACGCACACAAGAGGCAACAGCTTCGAGCTCTACAAGCGGCAATATAAAATAGAGAATAGGCGATTGTTTTCACTCATAGTATAATAAACCCACGGACCCACCCACCCGCTGAAGCCGTAAATACCAAGACATTACTTCCGTTTAAAATTAAGCCGGAATAATCCTCAGGTATGTGAAGGATGGGGGAGGCCTTTGATCAACCGCCGACTTCCTGCCCCGTCGACGGGGCCATCAGTCCTCAGTGTGCCCACAGCCAAATTCATGTGAAACATGTATGTGTGTGTATTAAATATTTTAATTTATTATTTCCAAGATTTAGCTGTTAGCTCTTGGACCCCGCCTTTCTAAGCGTCGGTTGTCTAATGTACCGACTCTCGGCCTCTTTTCCTCCATCATATCTAAACAACATATATTTTTATCTAACACACACACACATCCCCAAGATGCAGCCTTTAGCAGCTTCCTGACTTTCAGGTTCCAATTTACTGCAAGGTGAATAGAGGCATTAGTGTGTGTATGTTTGTGTCTGTGTGTGTGTACGTGTGTGTGTGTACGTGTGTGTGTGCGTGTGTGTGTTTTTGTGTGTATACTCACCTAGTTGTTGTTGCGGGGGTTGAGCTCTGGCTCTTTGGTCCCACCTCTCAACTGGCAATCAACTTATGTACAGATTCCTGAGCCTACTGGGCTCTATCATATCTGTATTTGAAACTGTGTATGGAGTCAGCCTCCACCACATCACTGCCTAATGTATTCCATCTATTAACTACTCTGACACTGAAAAAGTTCTTTCTAACATCCCAGTGGCTCATTTGGGTACTAAGTTTCCACCTGTGTCCCCTTGTTCGCCTACCACCCGTGTTAAACAGCTTATCTTTATGTACCCTATCAATTGCTCTGGGAATTTTGTTGGTAGTGATCATGTCTCCCCTTACTCTTCTGTCTTCCAGTGTCATGAGGTGCATTTCTAGCAGCCTGTCCTCGTAACTCATGCCTCTTAGTCCTGGGACTAGCCTATTGGCATACCATTAAACTTTTTCAAGCTTCGTCTTGTGCTTGACAAGGTGTGTGTGTGTGTGTGTGTACGTGTGTAACACACACGTACTTATGTGGTACGTGTGTACTACATAATTGTAAGGCGTTTGCTGAATTAGAAAAGTCGGCTAGCAGTCCACCCTTAACGACACAATTAACTCATTGCATAAAAAATACGTGGCTGTGCAACAGTGTGTGGGAATTGGGGAACTGGTGTGCATTTAGACGACTGGTGAGGACCAACAATGACGTAGAAGGATGGCACCAGCGTCTGAATCAAAGGGCAGTGAGGGACAACTTGGCTTTATATATTTTAATCCCGTTACTGTACTGTGAGGCGTCCCTGGTAACCTTGCAATACCAACTGGTTTCTGATCAAAAGCTAAAGTCCAGTCGCCGCAAGGGCAATAAAGAGAAACAGGAACATTTGTGGAAGCTTTGGGACCGTTACGAGGAAAAACAGATAAGCACCTCACAGTTCCTCAAGGAATGTTCGCATTTTATCCCAGGAAGTGCCTGAACTAGAATTAGAAAACAGCAGTCTGTTTACTGGTTGCTATTTAACTTAAGTTAGTTGTAAATGATAATGTAAAAATAGCCACTGAGAACTGATGAGTTGCCCAAGACTTTTGCTCGTAAAGAGGGAATGGATTACAAACTTGGACTGCCTTTGAGCAGCCTGAGGGCAGCAATATCCCAGGAACATCAACTAAATTTCGGAGACTTGAGGCAAAGTGAAATTCACACCAGTTACTCCATCTATCATCATTCTATTATGCAGGAAGAACCGCACGTCTATGGGTCATCCAATAATGTTAGCAGACTTCTAGATGTTACCACTGCTAGGCTTAGGCTCGGCTACAAGTACCTCTGGGAGTTTGTAACATTTGCTGATGTAGATTTGACTAAATGTAAACTCTGTCAGCAGAACTATTCGCTTACTTTGCGTCATTATATAATGGAATGTGAAAAAATCGCGGAATTTAGAGATAACACCATCAATAGTGTCCAAGAAATGTGTAAGTACTTCATTCATAATGATGTGCTGCCCGAAATCTTAGCGAAGTATCCAAAATTTGCTTACTGTAGGTAATGCATGCACATGACTGTAAAGCTGCCGCCCAGTTGGGTGGGTGTGCAGCAAGACTAGTAACTTTGTGACTCACCATAGATGTAAAGTGCCTTGTATAGTGATTGTTGTGAGCCTCTTGTTGATCACTTGTGACACAAAGATTATTGATGTGTGTATTTGTGTAGGTGATTAGATATGTATGTGTATGTATATATGTATGCGTATATATATATGTACATGTATGTATGAGAGTGTGTACATGTATATATAATATTTATAATTTTGTAACTAGCGTCACAAATTGTTATTTGCTTAACTAAACGAACTAGAGGGTTCACCGATTATGTGCCTCTGTAATCCTTTACACCACCGCCCACGGGATGGGTATGGGGTGCATAATAAAGAAAGAAATTGAATTGAATTGGTCTGATTAAGACTTTATAACCATGTAATCTATGTTTTGCTCCACTACTTACTGGTTGAGTATGGGGTGCATAACAAATAATAGCCTCCTTCGGGGGAGCCTAATACGTGTTAGTCTTAAATCCTTTAATCTCAAATCTTGCTACAATGTTCCGCTTAATATATGTTATGTACTCTCGCAACCCAATGTACCTTCTTGTATATAAATAAATAGATTTCAACTGTAAGGGGGTATGGTTTGCACCTTGTTATTCTAATAATGGATAAATAATTCTAATAATGGAAGCGCTAATTATATGAACAAGTGCCATGTATTTATTCAGACGAGAACAACAGCGAACACAAACCAGCGCATATACGAACGGAATGGTTTATATGTACAAACTTCTCAGTGAACGAAGTTGTTTCTAGCCCGGTATCCGAAATTGCAGTATACGACTTGACCAGTCCCCATAAAGAAGATGACGGTCCATAGAATTACCCCAATCACCCCAAATCCAGGCCAAAACTACCCAAATCGTCCTAGCATTACGTAAGTAATGAAGAAATATGGCATATTTACTTACTATGATGTTGGTGCTACACATAGAACATGATCAAACCTATTTTTACTCTGAAATAATCTAATTTCATAACGAAATTAGACGTAAATATGTGAGAGGTGACGCCATAGGAAGTCGACGGTCCAAGCGACAATTGTGTGGAGCGACTTATCCAAGAAATATGGTCGCCAGGACAGTGTTTGCTGCCATATCAGCCTCCTGTACACAGTGATCCAGTCCTTTTCGTTCATTGAACACCGAACCCTACACGCCCTCTGATATATTGCTTAATTAACAAATATTCACAAATAAAGATTATATTTGTATATGTTATCAGAAAGGCAGATATAAAATAGTTTTTGTGAATCCATCACAGAGATTATACCTTATTAGAGAGGAAAAATATTCATACTTTAAACAAGGCTTCATGGCCGACGCTCTCCTTACCGATATGGGAACTATGACCTTCCGAAGATCAATGTTAATTTAATCTAGATATTGTAATAAACGAAGTTTTCTACGTCATCATAAAGACATAAATATAAGCTGCATGTTAATACTTTGGCATAAATATAACTGAATTGAAAGTTAAGATATATGCCTTTTTATAGTTACTTGATGGCTCGCTCAGGGAGTGTGAAGGCCTCCACACAAGCCAATCAATTTTATAATTACTTTGCATATATGCAAAGTAACGCCATAGGCCTTTATGTCAGAATAAAGCCATGTAGACGATAATGTAACTACATTTCAAGGAAAACATATCTTAATATAATTATTAAATGAATGCAAAGTTATGGTTAAATAAATAGCCAATACCACACAATCGCCGGTGTCCGGACACATGAATAGTCGCATTAGGTGAAAGGAAATGTACCCAACCATTTCCATTTACCCAACCAGTTTGTGCACCCTATACTCATCCTCTGTGCGGTAATTTATTGTGCATCCCATACTCATCTTGTTACCAGTAGTTTGTGCAACCCATACTCATCCTGTGACCCGTAATTTATTGCGCATCCCATACTCATCCTGTTACCGGTAGTTTGTGCAGCCCATACCCATCCTGTGACCTGTAATTTATTGTGCAACCCATACTTATCCTATGACCTGTAGTTTATTGTGCAGCTAATACTCATTCTGTGAGTCATAGGACATTGCGCAACCCTTTCTCATCGTGTGAATCTTTGTTTACTTTGCTCTCCATATTCATCCTCTGCGCGATAGTTTCTTGTGCAACCCATACCCATGCAACCCGTTCTCGCAAATTCGTAAAGTCAATATTGACTTATTAACTACGTGCATAGGTGATATACTAAACATAATAGATACCCTTAAAAAGATTCATAGAAAACACCGACCTTACCTAACCTTGTTAGTATCTTAAGATAAGCATCTTATTGCTTCGTAATTACAATTATTACTTAACCTATACCTATTATAGGTTAGGTAATAATTGTAATTACGAAGAAATAAGATGCTTATCTTAAGATACTAACAAGGTTAGGTAAGGTCGGTGTTTTCTATGAATCTTTTTAAGGGTATCTATTATGTTAAGTATGTCACCTATGCACATATTTAATAAGTCAATATTGACTTATTAAATTTGCGAGAACGGGTTGACCCATGATGTGAGTGGTAGTTTATTGTGTACCCTATATTCATCCTGTGAGTATAGGGTACACAATTCTTGTTTGGATTCTTGTAATGTTATTTGTCTATTTGTAGTCACAGTATTTGTGCGCCCCTTGAGGGACTTAAATTAGAGGGGGGTTGAAATAGCCTAAGCTACTCTATCCCTTTGAGATGTATTTATTGCTTATCTCAATAAACATACTTGAACTTGAACTTGGGTACACAATGAGTTCATTTGTACTCCATACTCATCATCAAGAAGTGTATTTTACCAGCATTGTAATATAAATTAAGAATAAAAGCTTAACTGGATTACGGACCCATAATCAAAATAAGAGTCATCACTAATTATCATGACAAATTCTCTAGGCTACACTTCCGCCTTCGACAAGCTGCCGCCGGATGTGGGTATAGTTTATTGTACACCCCCGCACCCCCAGTCCTGGAAGGGCGGGCATTGGGATGTGGACATGTGTACCATTATACCCCCCCCCCCCACACACACACACACACTCGATCCTCTCCTGTTAATAATAATACTAATAATAATAAAAATTAAAAATAATAACGTTAATAAATATTATAATTAAAACACTTACTGTAATACACTAGTGCTTGAATGAAGGTGAAGGAAAGACCCAATAAAAGTGTAAGTGTATTAAAAAACAAATTTTCGTTGGGTGAGCTGGCAGGTGAGCACCACCTGCCAGCTCACCCAGTAATGAACATCACCTGCACACTGCACCGAACCACTTGCCAGCAGGTGCAGAAGTACGATGGAGAGAGCAAAGTATACAATATTTCAAGTATAATATTAAAGCTATATTTAGGATTTAATGTTTTCCTATAAAGTTTCAATAATACCTTTATTTGATTTTTTGTATTATTTTCTACCACAGACGTGGCCACACATTAACAATGCTAACCAGCATATATACATTTTCTTCAGTCCGCCATGGACTCTAACCCTTTCCACTACCGCCCACAAGATGGGTATAGGATGCATAATATAAGAACTAAACTAACTAACTCCATTGATAGGGTTAGAGATTTGTTAAACATATAGTTCAGGGATTTATTGAACAATCAACCACATAAGGTGATTGTAGTGTTTTTAAAATGCTAGGCTAAGCTACATACGTAAATACATAAATACACAGATTTACGTATGCCCTACATAAAGTGTTCGATGTGTCTTTTACATAGTGTCATTAACGTGCATTTACAAAGGTGAAATTGAATTCTGACCAGCTTCCACATATACTTTATACACATACATATACACACACAGACGTATGCGTACATATACATATATATACAGAGCAAAGCAATAGCAGGGGCTAAAGATCTGGAGGCTTTTTTGTAAATTAAAGTTGGTATCTCCTCAAGGGCACCAGACTTGGTTTTAAGGGAAAGGATTATCTCATTGACGTCAGTGGAATTAATAGGCTTTAGGTACAGAGACTGTGGATAGTTACCTGTAAGATAGTCCTTAATGTCAGTACTGGAAGATGGAATATCATTTGCAAGGGATGAACCAATGGAAGCGAAGAACCTATTGAACTCAATAGCAGAATCAGAGGCTGAAAGCTGACCATCGTTATTAGACAGGAGAGTCGGTTTGTTATTGAAAGACTTCTTTGTTCCCAATATTTGTGAAATTTTTCTCCAAGTTTGTTTAATGTTGCTCTTTATTTGGGTAAATTTATCTTCATAGTATTTAGTTTTGGCTCGTCTAATTATCTTAGATAGCAATAATGAGTAATTCTTTGAGAATTCTTTGGAGACAATTCCTAACCTATACTTCTTCTCAAGGTCATGTTTTTTATTAATAGATTTAAGTATTCCCTTTGTAAGCCAGCGATTGTTAAGCCTTTTGGTTGTGACTTGTTTTGTAAGCATAGGACAGTGGGTATTATAAAGGCTAAGAGTTTTTTGGAGAAAAGATTGCACTGCTAGGTTGATGTCCTCTATGTTACCTAACTCGGACTCCCAGTTGACATTATCAGCAGCAGTTATAAAATTGTCTATAGCAGTTTCATTGTGTAGTCTAAAACGTATCTCTCATGACTCAAGAGGTGGTTTGCTAATGTTAGTTAAGAGAAATGTGGGGTAATGGTCTGTAGTGCTATCGGTGATTATACCTGAAGTAAGCGGAGAGGTTATGTTTGTCCAGATGTGATCTAGAGTCGTGGCAGTGCTATCAGTGATTCTAGTAGGTCTAGTGATTAAGGGTATGAGGAAGCAGGAATTCATACAGTTGAGGAAGCTAACAGCAGTAGGGTGTTCTGGCTCGCAGAGGTCAATATTAAAGTCCCCTGCGATAATTAGGTGGTTTTTGTTCAGTCTGTTATCAAGTATTAGATTTCTAAGGTTTGAGTTGAATTCGGACTCATCAGTGTTAGGAATTCTATAAACTGCACCCACAGACAGGACAGACTCGGCACCCTTGACTCTGAAGCTGGCGAAGATATACTCCCCATATCAGTCTCTAGTTCTAATTTCTTTTAAGCATGTTAGTTCTTGGTGGTAGTAAAGAGCAGTGCCACCACCTCTCTGAAGTTGACGACAGTTGTGAATTGCTGAGTAGTTGGGCATGTTAAAGAGTTGAGTAGTATCCTCTTTCAACCATGTTTCAGTAAGTATAATAAAAGAGAATTTGTTGTCAATAAGTTCAGTCAAGGCACTAACATCATCGAAGTGTTTACCTAGGGATCTAACGTTCAAATTGATTACAGAGATATTGTGATTATGAGTTAATACATTGTTTACATCATGTGCTGCAAAATATCTGCAATTTAGATCATTAAGATGATTATTGTCATAGATAGTGGATAAGAGGTTAAGTTCTGGGTCTATACTTGTCTGCATAAAAAAAGTTGATTGCAGGAAAAACAAGGAAAGAAAGGCAAATTACAAGGTAGAAATAAGCTATGAAATAGGGAAAAAAAATGTACACAATACTGTACAAAACAAACACAAAAGGGGCTTACAGGGGTACAATGGAGTAAGGGAGTATGGCTAGGCTAGGCAACCTAGGTAATAAATGAGATTAAAGAAAAAACATATAAACATGGACTATACAAAACACAAGATATAGAAATACAAAACAAAAATATAAACAAGACTAAGCAATACAAAAACAAATTGAGCAAAAATGAAAAATGAGGTAGATTGCTTACAAGTACTCTCAGGTACACTGTAAGTAACAATTTGCAATTTGAGATGCAGGCAAAGCCAGGGGTACAATGGAGTAAGGGAGCATGGCGAGTCTAGGCAACCTAGGTAATAAATGAAATCAAAGAAAAAGCTATTGTACCATCAACTGTGTAACTATTTTATTGACTCAGGTGTTCTGGACGACATCCTAACAATTTACCCAAAATTTGCTTGTCCATTTTAAAGAATGAAGAACAATTTTTATTTATATTACTTCTAAGCTGTATCACTTATGAACCCGGGCCATCCCTGCCCTTGTGTGGCAGTGCACAATAGAAAGTTGTTTTCACATATCCTTACATTAAAACATTGATTGTAATCATGATATATATGTGCTTCAGCCTACAGTTTAGACCTATTGTCTGATGTATGACCCTCTGTCCTGCGTGACAGTGAATACTAGCATTATCCTCACTTTAATAAGACTATCAAAATTCTCAGATTAGGCAAAATTGTAATTAATTTTGTCCATAAAGATGTTAATAATAATAGTGTTATGTAGTAGAGAAAAAATGACTTATATCCAGTTTATGTAAAGCTACGAGTGGTCGAAACCACACTTAAATCCCGGAATGAACTTACAAAGGTTTTTCCACTTAGTGTAGCTACTAGAATACGGACGTAGCCGCCACGAAGGCGCTAAGAAGGAAAACGTTCTTAGCTAAGAGGAAAAACCTTCGTAAGTACCTTCCTGAATCCAGCCCCTGCCCGAAACGCTGCGCGTACTAGTGGCTTTATAAGATTGTAATTACTATACTATGTATCCTCACAATCCCATGGTACCTTCTTGTATATAAATAAATAAATAAATAAATAAATACCTTTACCTGAATAAAAAATCTAAATCTAAATCTAGGCGTGTGCAGGGCTCCTCACATGCATAGACGTACATCCACCAAGGGAGAACTGTTTCCTTTAAAAAATATTTAATTATGTGCTATTATATTTAAAGAAACAATTCCAAGTACTTTCTGCGACTGGAAAACACGAGGAAAACAAAATATTAAATGAACACAACCAGCTCCAAATAAAAATAAGTTGAAGGAATAAGATATGGAACCAGAAAAAAACATTGGAATGCTTGTATGTGCATCGAGCGCCATTTTGTCAACAGTGCTAGTGAGTGTCCAGAGAGGAGCATGAAACCTTGACACAAACTGCACCTATTTATTTATTTATTTTATTTATGCATATACAAGAATGTACATAAGGAATGTGAGGATACAAATATGGTAATTACAGTCTTGTAAAGCCACTAGCACGCGCAGCGTTTCGGGCAGGTCCTTAATCTAAGAAAATTTTAAGGAGGTAAATACTTTCAAAATTATAGACAAAAAATGATAACAGATTGCATGAAATGAAAAAAAGATGAGAGAAAATTGTAGGTACAGTATATTAAAGCACATAGGTAGCTAAGATTGATTGCAATGACAGCTTGAATGGTAGTTGACAAAAAAAAAAAAAAAAAAAAAAAAAAAAAAAAAAAAAAAAATTGGTAGGCATAATACAGCAGAAACAATATAAGATTGGTTGCAATGACAGCTTGAATGGTAGTTGACAAAAATTGGTAGTCACAATACAGCATATGGCTAGCACATAAAAGAAGACAGCAATGAACACAATGATAAGGTTGTTTGAAATTACATAAAAATTAGGAGATTGGGTAACACTAGGTACAGAGCAAATTTAAAGCTCAGTGTAGGAAACTAAGAAGATGAAGTTAGGTACTTTTTGGTTTTGCTTTTAAATAAGGCAAAAGTTTTACAGTTTTTCAATTCACTAGGGAGTGAGTTCCATAAACTAGGTCCCTTAATTTGCATAGAGTGTTTACACAGATTAAGTTTGACCCTGGGGATATCAAAGAGATATTTATTTCTGGTGTGGTGATAATGGGTCCTATTACATCTGTCCAGGGAGAGTTTCAGAGCATGGTTTGCATTTAAGAACAGGGTTTTGTAAATGTAGTTGACACAAGAGAATGTGTGGAGGGAGTTAATATTTAGCAAGTTTAGGGATTAAGTGACCTATTATAAAGAAGAAGCACTACCAGTGACCGCTAGGGGCTCATATCAAGTCTAAGTTTAAGAAACAACACTCAAGCCTTGCCCAACCGTCAACATTGACTTTGATCCTGACGCGTCTCCCACCATAACCACTCTTGCAATCACCCAGAGGAGAATACCTTCACACAAACTGCACCCATAATAAAGAAGATGAAGACGCACCAATGTCCACAGTGTGGAACTCGTCTTGGACACATAAAGCGTCACATGTTAGTGCATTCAGGTGACAAACCTCATGAATGTCCAGAGTGTGGGAAGAGATTCAGTCGTCTTGGAGATATGAAGCGTCACACGTTAGTGCATTCTGGTAACAAACTTCATGAGTGTCCAGAGTGTGGGAAGAGATTCAGTCAGCTTGTAAGTATGAAGTCTCACATGCTAGTGCATTCAGGTGACAAACCTCATGAATGTCCAGAGTGTGGGAAGAGATTCAGTCAGCTTGGAAATATGAAGTCTCACATGCTAGTGCATTCAGGTGACAAACCTCATGAATGTCCAGAGTGTGGGAAGAGATTCACTCATCGTGGAACTATGAAGACTCGCATGTTAATGCATTCAGGTGATAGACCTCACGAGTGTCCAGAGTGTGGGAAGAGATTCCGTCATCTTGCACATATGAAGACTCACAGGATGGTGCATGCGGACGAAAGACCTTTAGAATGTGCTGAATGTGGCAAAAAATTTAGAAAACGTGAAGACATAATTCAGCACATGCTAGTGCATTCAGATGACATACCTCATGAATGTGCAAAGTGTGCGAAGAGATTCAGTCGTCCTAGTCAACTAAAGTCTCACATGCTAGTGCATTCAGATGACAAACCTCATGAATGTCCAGAGTGTGGGAAGAGATTCAGTCGTCTTGGAGGTATGAAGCGTCACACGTTAGTGCATTCTGGTAACAAACTTCATGAGTGTCCAAAATGTGGGAAGAAATTCAGTTGTCTTGGAGATATGAAGTCTCACATGCTAGTGCATACAGATGACAAACCTCATGAATGTCCAGAGTGTGGGAAGAGATTCAGTCGTCTTGGAGGTATGAAGCGTCACACGTTAGTGCATTCTGGTAACAAACTTCATGAGTGTCCAAAATGTGGGAAGAAATTCAGTTGTCTTGGAGATATGAAGTCTCACATGCTAGTGCATACAGATGACAAACCTCATGAATGTCCAGAGTGTGGGAAGAGATTCAGTCGTCTTGGATATATGAAGTCTCACATGCTAGTGCATTCAGATGACCAACCTCATGAATGTCCAGAATGTGGGAAGAGATTCAGTCGTCTTGGATATATGAAGTCTCACATGCTAGTGCATTCAGGTGACAAACCTCATGAATGTCCAGAGTGTGGGAAGAGATTCACTCATCGTGGAACTATGAAGACTCACATGTTAGTGCATTCAGGTGATAGACCTCACGAGTGTCCAGAGTGTGGGAAGAGATTCTGTCATCTCGCACATATGAAGACTCATAGGATGGTGCATGCGGACGAAAGACCTTTAGAATGTGCTGAATGTGGCAAAAAATTTAGAAAACGTGGAAATATAATTCAGCACATGTTAGTGCATTCAGATGACAAACCTCATGAATGTCCAGAGTGTGGGAAGAGATTCAGTCGTCGTGGAGATGTGAAGTCTCACATGCTAGTGCATTCAGATGACAAACCTCATGAATGTCCAGAGTGTGGGAAAAGATTCAGACTTTTTGGACATATGAAGAGACACCGGATGGTGCATGCGGATGAGAGACCTTTTCAATGTGCCGAGTGTGGCCAAAAATTTAGAAAACGTAGATCTATAATAGAGCACATGTTAGTGCATTCAGGAGACAAACCTCATGAGTGTCCAGAGTGTGGAAAGAGATTTAGTCAGAGTGGAAATATGAAGACTCACATGTTAGTGCATTCAGGTGACAAACCTCATGAGCGTCCAGAGTGTGGAAAGAGATTCCGTCAGCTTGGACATATGAAGAGGCATAAGATGATACATGCAGATAATAGGCTAAACACTTTGAGTATGGAAGATAATTAAGAGAATGTTGAAGGATAATGAGGCACATAATGGTATATTAACTTACCTTTAATCACAATGTCAGTTGGATGTTCTTCAGAGGTAATTATATTTCGTTTGTGAAAAACACTTCACCATGAAAGGTAAAAATCTGAAAATATTTTATTATGTTGTTCTTCTATGAAAGTTAGATGACCAAGCAAGAACTAGAGAAGCTGTCACTGGTGGAAAACTCAAAATTGCTTATAAGTATAGAAATATCTATTTAGTTTAGCAAAGATAAAACAAAGCTTTAAATGTTTTTCTTCATATTTATGTAAATAATAATGTGCTTTGTTTTTGCTCTGTGGAAATTTATATAAAATTTAATATACTCTGTAGGTAAATTTGGGACATTTATGTTGTAATATTATTTAGCATTGGAATTGGTGATGAAGACAGTCTGAGACGTACTTAAGATGGGATCATTTGATTGGTAGGGAAATGTATGTTAATCAAGGAATTTTCTCATCAGATTCATATGCAAACTGATGTCCATTCTTTATTTTTTTGCTTAGGCCTATTTATGAGTTCTACTCCTGATTATAAATATTTCACCAAAGAATTTATTGACGGCAGACTGGTATTTATAACGGTCAGTGAAGTGACTATGAAATTTAAATTTATATTACAGTACTCTAAAAATTTATATCACTCTAAATTTACCAGAAATTTATATTACTCTAGCCTTATTAGTGATTATTATTAGGATTATATATTAGTGAATCATATTAGTGATTCAATTATTATGGTCATAAAACAATAAACAAATAGTTTTGGTGTTATTACACTCTATTCACAGGTTATATATAAGTATCTGCATGTTTTGTTCACCATTACAAACCACTAAATTGGTTTGATTTTTGTTGAGATTGTTATTTATGATAAGATTCCTTACGTTATCTGAGAATGAAGCTATGTTGGTATTGGGAAATCTATAGATGGCACTTATAGTCAAGGAGGATTTAAGGGATTTACTGGAGAACTTGGCAAAGGTATATTCACAATAGTCGTCTCTATTACTAATGAGACTATTGCAGATGAAGGTATCTTTGTAAGATATTGCTATGCCACCTCCTTTTTTTATTAGGCCTGCAGTTGTGAATGGCTTTATTATCAGCCAAGTTGTAGCATACAACATAGCATATATATGTATATGGCATACATATATATATATATATATATATATATATATATATATATATATATATATATATATATATATATATATATATATATATATATGTATATATATATATATATATATATATATATGTCGTACCTAGTAGCCAGAACTCACTTCTCAGCCTACTATGCAAGGCCCTATTTGCGTAATAAGCCAAGTTTTCATGAATTAATGTTTTTTCGACGACCTAACCTACCTAACCTAACCTAACCTAACTTTCTCGGCTATCTAACTTAACCTTACCTATAAAGATAGGTTAGGTTAGGTTAGGTAGGGTTGGTTAGGTTCGGTCATATATCTACGTTAATTTTAACTCCAATAAAAAAAATTGACCTCATACATAATGAAATGGGTAGCTTTATCATTTCATAAGAAAAAAATTAGAGAATATATATTTCAGGAAAACTTGGCTTATTAGGCAAATCGGGCCTTGCATAGTAGGCTGTATATATATATATATATATATATATATGTCGTACCTAGTAGCCAGAACTCACTTCTCAGCCTACTATGCAAGACCCGATTTGCCTAATAAGCCAAGTTTTCATGAATTAATTATTTTTCGACTACCTAACCTACCTAACCTAACCTAACCTAACTTTTTCGGCTACCTAACCCAACCTAACCTTTAGAGATAGGTTAGGTTAGGTTAGGTAGGGTTGGTTAGGTTCGGTCATATATCTACGTTAATTTTAACTCCAATAAAATAAAATTGACCTCATACATAAGGAAATGGGTAGCTTTATCATTTCATAAGAAAAAAAATAGAGAAAATATATTAATTCAGGAAAACTTGGCTTATTAGGCAAATCGGGCCTTGCATAGTAAGCTGAGAAGTGCGTTCTGGCTACTAGGTACGACATATATATATATATATATATATATATATATATATATATATATATATATATATATATATATATATATATATATATATAATGTGTGTGTGTGTGTGTGTGTGTGTGTCGTACCTAGTAGCCAGAATGCACTTCCCGGCCTACTATACAAGGCCAGATTTGCCTAATAAGCCAAGTTTTCCTGAATTAATATATTTTCTCTAATTTTTTTCTTATGAAATGATAAAGCTACCAATTTCATTATGTATGAGGTCAATTTTTTTTATTGGAGTTAAAATTAATGTAGATATATGACCGAACCTAACCAACCCTACCTAACCTAACCTAACCTATCTTTATAGGTTAGGTTTGCTTAGGTAGCCGAAAAAGTTAGGTTAGGTTAGGTTAGGTAGTCGAAAAACAATTAATTCATGAAAACTTGGCTTATTAGGCAAATCGGGCCTCAAATAGTAGGCTGAGAAGTGCGTTCTGGCAACTAGGTACGACATATATATATATATATATATATATATATATATATATATATATATATATATATATATATATATATATATATATATAATGTCGTACCTAGTAGCCAGAACGCACTTCTCAGTCTACTATGCAAGGCCCGATTTGCCTAATAAGGCAAGTTTTCATGAATTAATGTTTTTTCGACCACCTAACCTAACCTAACTTTTTCGGCTACCTAACCTAACCTAACCTATAGAGATAGGTTAGGTTAGGTTAGGTAGGGTTGGTTAGGTTCGGTCATATATCTACGTTAATTTTAATGCCAATAATTTTTTTTTACGTCATACGTAATGAAATGGGTAGCTTTATCATTTCATAAGAAAAAAATTAGAGAAAATATATTAATTCAGGAAAACTTGGCTTATTAGGCAAATCGGGCCTTGCATTGTAGGCTGAGAAGTGCATTCTGGCTACTAGGTACGACACATATATATATATATATTTTTATATTTATATATTTTCAAAATTCGTCAGTGTACTACATTTTTGTTGTTGCTTTTAGGTGATGCTTTTAACCAGTGTACGTGGGTCTGATTGTGCAACCACAGTTCGAAGAATAATGAAGATATGAACAAACGGCCGGTGGTCACTATACAGTCTGGAAGGGCAAAAGAAGAAATTGGCATTTCTACAAAAACAAGAACTATATAATGTTATTTTAAGTAAGTAACAAAAAAATTAAATAATTTTTTTAAAGTTTAAAATTCACTTAAAAATTTAATTTTAAGTTAAAAAATTTTAACCAAAAAACTTAATATTTTTCATATTTGGAACCATTCCATAATATTTTCCCAAGCATAAATGATTATATTTCTATCACTTGCTCTTAAGATTGTTTCATTTAATAGAGGTTGGGCATAATTGTTCTCTGCTGCTAATAGAACTGACTGACTTAGCTATAGGAAAATGTAAACTTAATTGGTTTATCCATTACAGTATTTTGCAGTTTATTTCATGATCCTGTGCTTAATACTTGCATAAATAGTAGATTTCAAAATGCATTTTTATATCATTAGTATTGAATAATAATAATGCAAGTAATTGACTTATAAATGATGTACAATTAATTGGTAGGTGATATTATATAATTATTATTTTTTCATTCTTGCAAAGCCTTAACAAAGCCATTAACATGTTAATATAAACTTGATCACCTTCCACTTATTTTCTCATGTGCTACCTACATGTACAAAACCTTATTCCTAAATGCATATTTTGTTCTGAAACTTGTCCTTTATATGTTGTGTATCACCATCTCTGGAGAGTTTTATCTGATTGATGTATAAATTACTTTTAATTTTACAGAATATTATTGTTATACTGAATTTATTATTATATAAATAACTTAATTTTACAGAATCATCTATCAACGCACATCCACAAGTTGAGGAGGAGGATGTGACCTTCCAGATTTCTGAAGTACTGAAGCACCAAACAGGCCTGGTGGATCTAGGTACAAGGTAAAATAATTTAATTTTTTTTTTTTTTTTTACTAATTGTCCGATATATATATATATATAAATATATATATAATGTGTCGTACCTAGTAGCCAGAACGCACATCTCAGCCTACTATGCAAGGCCCGATTTGCCTAATAAGCCAAGTTTTCATGAATTAATGTTTTTTCGACTACCTAACCTAACATTTTCAGCTACCTAACCTAACCTATAAAGATAGGTTAGGTTCGGTCATATATCTATATTAATTTTAACTCCAATAAAAAAAGAATTGACCTCATACATAATGAAATGGATAGCTTTATCATTTCATAAGAAAAAAAATAGAGAAAATATATTAATTCATGAAAACTTGGCTTATTAGGCAAATCGGGCCTTGAATAGTAGGCTGAAAAGTGCGTTCTGGCTACTAGGTACGACATATATATATATATATATATATGTGTGTGTGTGTGTGTGTGTGTGTGTGTGTGTGTGTGTGTGTGTGTGTGTGTGTGTGTGTAATTACCTAAGTGTAGTTACAGGATGAGACCGTCTTCCCAGCACTCTTTGTCATATAACGCTTTGAAATTACTGACAGTCTTGGCCTCCACCACCTTCTCACCTAACTTGTTCCAACCGTCTACCACTATTTGCGAAAATGAATTTTCTTATATTTCTTTAGCATCTGTGTTAAGCTAGTTTCAATCTATGACCTCCTGTTCTTGAAGTTCCAGGTCTCAGGAAATCTTCCCTGTCGATTTTATCAATTCCTGTTACTATTTTGTATGTAGTGATCATGTCACCTCTTTCTTCTGTCTTTTAGTTTTGGCATATTTAATGCCTCTAACGTCTCCTCGTAGCTCTTGCCCTTCAGTTCTGGGAGCCACTTAGTAGCATGTCTTTGCACCTTTTCCAGTTTGTTGATGTGCTTCTTAAGATATGGGCCAACTTCTGTTGTTGGGCACCACACAACAGCTGCATATTCTAGCTTTGGCGTAACAAAAGTCATGAACAATTTCTTTAGTATATCACTATCCATGTATTTAAACGCAATTCTAAAGTTAGAAAGCGTAGCATAGGCTCCTCGCACAATATTCTTTATGTGGTCCTCAGGTGATAGTTTTCTATCTAGAACCACCCCTAGATCTCTTTCTTTATCAGAATTCTTTAAAGATTTCTCACATAATGTATAGGTTGTGTGGGGTCTATGTTCTCCTGTTCCACATTCCATAACATGGCATTTATTAACATTAAATTCCATTTGCCAAGTGGTGCTCCATATACTTATTTTATCCAGGTTTTCTTGAAGGGCATGACAATCATCTAAATTTCTTATCCTTCCTATTATCTTAGCATCATCAGCAAACATGTTCATGTAATTCTGTATACCAACTGGTAGATCATTTATGTAGACAATAAACATCACTGGTGCAAGAACTGAACCCTGTGGTACTCCACTTGTGACATTTCTCCAGTCCGATACATTGCCTCTGATTACTGCCCTCATTTTTCTATCAGTCAGAAAATTTTCATCCATATTAGAAGCTTACCTGTCACCCCTCCAATATTTTCCAGTTTCCAGAACAACCTCTCTATGTGGAACTGTCGAATGCCTTTTTTAGGTCCAGATAGATGCAGTCAACCCAACCATCTCTTTCCTGTAATATATCTGTTGCTCGATCATAGAAACTGAGTAAATTCGATACACAGGATCTTCCAAATCGAAAACCATACTGTCTGTCTGAAATTATATCATTTCTCTCCAGGTGTTCTACCCATTTAGTTTTAAGTTTTTTTTCCAATATTCCAATTCCAATTTTTTCCAATAATGTGTGTGTGTGTATGTATATTTGTGTTGTTGAATATGACCGAAAGTCAGTCTTTCTGCCCCTCTCCTTACTGCTATTGCTGTTTCTCGCATCTTTGTATTGCTTGTATGTTTGGGCAATTTTTCCCCTTTTCCTAGTTCTGCATCTCTGCTTTAGTATAAATTTTGTTGTGCCATTATCATATATTTCACAAAACTTGACATACATCTCATTTACTTCATGTCCTAACAGCAAGTGTTTGTCAAATTCCTTAAGGAAATATCTGAGTTCCCCATAATGACCTCTCCACAAGTCAGGTTTTTCAACTGCTTCAAGCTCATTTTCTTCCAGATTATAATGCATTGCATACTTTATTCCCAAAAAGACATGGTCACTTTTACCCAAGTGACCATGTCACTTGGGTAAAAGGAGGGAGGTACTGAAAAGAGGAAAAGGGAGGTACCAAAGGAGGGAGGTACTGAATGATAAATATATCTTTCTCTTTCCTGGTAAATATAATATCCAGCATGGAGGGAACATCCCCTTCCCTCATCCTCGTAGCTTGTTTAACATGTAGAAACATGAATGTTTACAGGGTGAGGTTTACGAAATTATATATATATATATATATATATATATATATATATATATATATATATATATATATATATATATATAATTGGTCTCTGGTCTCTCTCTCTCTCTATATATATATTCATATATATATATATATATATATATATATATATATATATATATATATATATATATATATATATATATATATATATATATATATATAAAGTTTGTGTGTGTGTAATTTATATAAATAAATAATTAAATATTAATTTTGTTAATATCTTTTCAGGGAAAACTTGCAAGTACAATTCGTATACAAGAGGGGCAACAAGAGCCAGAGGATGTCTACTAAGAAAATATATAAGTCTTTATCCTCACACTCTTGATATATGGTCTTCTCTGGTCTCTCTATTTTCTCTCCTCACAAATGTCCCTTTTTTTTATTTCTTTTACGTTTCTCTCCTGTTTTTCTTGTCTTTTAATCTCTTCTTTCCTCCTCTCTTCTAACACCTCTCGTTTCCTGTCTCTTCTAGCTTCTCTCTTCCTTTACTTTTTATATTTGTGGTATTCATTTATGTCATTTTTATCTTGTATATTTTTCTTGTATCTTTTTCTTATCTTGTGTTTCTCTTCCCCTTCTCTTCAATGATTTCTCATTTCTCTCCTCTCTCTGTTGTTTCTGTTCTGTCTTCTCTCTCCTTGCCTTAATTTTGTTCTGTCTCCTCTTTTGTTGTGTGTGTGTCTTTCTGTCTCTCTCTCTGTCTGTCTCTCTCTCTCTCTCTCTCTCTCTCTCTCTCTCTCTCTCTCTCTCTCTCTCTCTCTCTCTCTCTCTCTCTCTCTCTCTCTCCCTCTCTCTCGCTCTCTCTCTCTGGCTCTCTTGCTCTCTCTCTCTCTCTCTGGCTCTCTCTCTCTCGCTCTCTCTCTCTGGCTCTCTTGCTCTCTCGCTCTCTCTCTCTGGCTCTCTTGCTCTCTCTCGCTCTCTCTCTCTGGCTCTCTCTCTCTCTCTGGCTCTCTCTCTCTCTCTGGCTCTCTCTCTCTCTCTCTCTCTCTGGCTCGCTCTCTCTCTCTGGCTCTCTCTCTCTCTCTGGCTCTGGCTCTTTCTCTCTGGCTCTCTCTCTCTCTCTGGCTCGCTCTCTCTCTCTGGCTCTCTCTCTCTCTCTGGCTCTCTCGCTCTCTCTGGCTCTCTCTCTCTGGCTCTGTCTCTCTCTCTCTCTCTCTCTCTCTCTCTCTCTCTCTCTGGCTCTCTCGCTCTCTCTGGCTCTTTCGCTCTCTCTGGCTCTCTCTCTCTCTCTCTCTCTCTCTCTCTCTCTCTCTCTGGCTCTCTCTCTGGCTCTCTCTCTCTCTCTCTCTCTCTCTCTCTCTCTCTCTCTCTCTCTCTGGCTCTCTCTCTGGCTCTCTCTCTCTCTCTCTCTCTGGCTCTCTCTCTCTGGCTCATGCTCTCTCTCTCTCTGGCTCTCGCTCTCTCTCTCTGGCTCTGGGTCTCTCTCTCTGGCTCTCATATTTCATTTGATTTAAAAATGTCTGAGATTTTTTACTTAATCTAAGTTATATTGCATGGTGCTAATATGAATATTATACATGACTGTTTTTTCTTTTCTTTCTCTTTCTCCCTTTCTTTCTTTCTCTTTCTTTCCTTCTCTCTCTTTTTCTTTCTCTTTCTACATGAATATTATACTTGACTGTGTTTACATTCACTTGTAGATTTTTATTTTTAGTTAATTAGTCCTAAACTTTTGATTAATAGATTTTTATTATTATGTCATAGAAAAACTATAGTGTTATATGTATACTCGGAAAATTTTACTTGTTTTAGTTTTAAGTAACAATAACTGCTTGTAACGTCAGACTGATCTCAGCATGACATGAATCACAGGCTGCTTGATCACAAAATCTATTGTGTTCACATATTGCATATATAGATTTTTATAGATTTTTAAATTTTTACTTTTATATTGTTATAGATATAGTCTATATATTTCGAGCTATTACATATATTTTGTTGTATTACTCATTCTTAATTAAATAAATATAATATTTTAATTATCTTTTTGTACCCTATTTATTTGTAATTTACACATACATATATAGGATGTCCATTTCTTTCTCAGATATGTCTTCTTTCTTTCTCTCCCTTTCTATTTCAGATATGAATTACAAAATTATTATACCCTAATTTACCCTAAACGTTTTAATGTAGGTAATTAAAAGATTATAAAAAAGTTTTTAGAAATGTTAATTATTTACGTTCTAAGGTTGTATATAAAAGTTCTCAAAAAACCTTTTCTAAACGTAATTATTAACGTGCTGAAAACAATGAAATGTCGTTTTTAGGATGTTTTAAAAACATGAAAATGTTTGCTGGGTTAACAGTCATGTGCTCCACACCCACCCAACTGGGCGGCAGCTTTACAGTCATGTGCTCCACACCCACCCAACTGGGCGGCAGCTTAACAGTCATGTGCTCCACACCCACCCAACTGGGCGGCAGCTTTATAGTCATGTGCTCCACACCCACCCAACTGGGCGGCAGCTTAACAGTCATGTGCTCCACACCCACCCAACTGGGCGGCAGCTTAACAGTCATGTGCTCCACACCCACCCAACTGGGCGGCAGCTTTACAGTCATGTGCTCCACACCCACCCAACTGGGCGGCAGCTTAACAGTCATGTGCTCCACACCCACCCAACTGGGCGGCAGCTTAACAGTCATGTGCTCCACACCCACCCAACTGGGCGGCAGCTTTACAGTCATGTGCTCCACACCCAACCAACTGGGCGGCAGCTTAACAGTCATGTGCTCCACACCCACCCAACTGGGCGACGGCTTTACAATCATTTGCAGGAATTACTTACAGTAAGCAAATTTTAGATACTTCGCTAATATTTCGGGCAGCACATCATTATAAATGAAGTACTTACACTTTTCTTGGACACCAATGATGGTGTTATCTCTGAATTCCGCGATTTTTTTTAAATTCCAGGGGCCAGATTCACGAAAGCACTTACGCAAGCACTTATGAACCTGTACATCTTTTCTCAATCTTTGGCGGCTTTGTTTCCAATTATTAAACAGTTAATGAGCTCCGAAGCACCAGGAGGCTGTTTATAACAATAACAACAGTTGATTGGAAAGTTTTCGTGCTTGTAAACTGTTTAATAAATGTAAGCAAGGCCGTCAAAGATTGAGGAAAGATGTACACGTTCGTAAGTGCTTTCGTGAATCTGGCCCCAGTACTGTATATAATGACGCAAAGTATGCGAATAGTTCTGCAATAGTGATCCTATCCTGCGTCATAATTTACATACATATCTACTTCTGTTTTGTGTATTAAAATTACTACATTTTTATGTTAATTTATTTCTGTAAATGATGATGATGATAAATTTCAATAAATGTAAGTAAGAACATAAGAACGGAAACTGGTCGCGTAAATGGAAATGGTTGGGTACATTTCCTTTCACCTACCTAATGCGAATATTCATGTGTCCGGACACTGGCGATGGTGTGGTATTGCCTATTTATTTGACCATATCTTTGCTTTCATTTAAGATATGTTTTCCTTGAAATGTATTTACATTATCGTCTACATCTGTCTTTATTCTGAAATAAAAACCTTTGACGTTACTTTGCATATATGTACATTAATTATAAAATTGATTGGCTTGTGTGCAGGCCTTCACACTCCCTGAGCGAGCCATCAAGTAACTATAAAAAGGCATATATCTTCACTTTCACTTCAGTTATATTTATACCAAAGTATTAACATGCAGCTTATATGTCTTTCTGATGACATAAAAAACTTCGTTTTTTACAATATATAGATTCAATTAACATTGATTTTCAAAAGGTCATAGTTCCCATCGAAAGGGAGAGCGTCGGCCAAGAAGCCTTGTTTAAAATATGAATATTTTTCCTCTCTAATAAGGTATAATCTCTGTGATGCATTAACACAAACTATTTTATATCTGCCTTTCTGATAACATATATAAATATAATCTTTATTTGTGAATATTTGTTAATTAAGCAATATATCAGAGAGCGTGTAGGGTTCGGTGTTCTATGAACGAAAAGGACTGGAGTAGTTTAAATAGCGAACGCATACCAACGAATAACGCTAGTATCTATATAACAAATTTATTGTCATGTGGAATTGATTTAACTTCCAGACACTTTTTTTTAATAAATATTAAATATTTTGTGGCTGTTTATGAAAAATATTATTATAAATACACATTCTACTTGTTAATATTACCAATTAAATTTGCGACAATTTGAGCCATGAAATACGACGACTGGATCACTGTGTACAAGAGGCTGTTATGGCAGCAAACACTCTCCAGGCGACCATATATCTTGGATAAGTCGCTCCACACAATTGTCGCTTGGACCGTCGACTTCCTATGGCGTCACCTCTCACATATTTACGTCTCATTTCGTTATGAAATTAGAATATTTCAGAGTAAAAATAGGTTTGATCATGTTCTACGTGTAGCACCAACATTATAGTAAGTAAATATACCATATTTCTTCATTACTTACGTAATGCTAGGACGATTTGGGTAGTTTTGGCCTGATTTGGGCCGACTTGGGTAATTCTATGGACCCGTCTCACATGCTAGTGCATTCAGATGACAAACCTCATGAATGTCCAGAGTGTGGGAAGAGATTCAGTCGTCTTGGAGGTATGAAGCGTCACACGTTAGTGCATTCTGGTAACAAACTTCATGAGTGTCCAAAATGTGGGAAGAAATTCAGTTGTCTTGGAGATATGAAGTCTCACATGCTAGTGCATACAGATGACAAACCTCATGAATGTCCAGAGTGTGGGAAGAGATTCAGTCGTCTTGGAGGTATGAAGCGTCACACGTTAGTGCATTCTGGTAACAAACTTCATGAGTGTCCAAAATGTGGGAAGAAATTCAGTTGTCTTGGAGATATGAAGTCTCACATGCTAGTGCATACAGATGACAAACCTCATGAATGTCCAGAGTGTGGGAAGAGATTCAGTCGTCTTGGATATATGAAGTCTCACATGCTAGTGCATTCAGATGACCAACCTCATGAATGTCCAGAATGTGGGAAGAGATTCAGTCGTCTTGGATATATGAAGTCTCACATGCTAGTGCATTCAGGTGACAAACCTCATGAATGTCCAGAGTGTGGGAAGAGATTCACTCATCGTGGAACTATGAAGACTCACATGTTAGTGCATTCAGGTGATAGACCTCACGAGTGTCCAGAGTGTGGGAAGAGATTCTGTCATCTCGCACATATGAAGACTCATAGGATGGTGCATGCGGACGAAAGACCTTTAGAATGTGCTGAATGTGGGAAAAAATTTAGAAAACGTGGAAATATAATTCAGCACATGTTAGTGCATTCAGATGACAAACCTCATGAATGTCCAGAGTGTGGGAAGAGATTCAGTCGTCTTGGAGATGTGAAGTCTCACATGCTAGTGCATTCAGATGACAAACCTCATGAATGTCCAGAGTGTGGGAAAAGATTCAGACTTTTTGGACATATGAAGAGACACCGGATGGTGCATGCGGATGAGAGACCTTTTCAATGTGCCGAGTGTGGCCAAAAATTTAGAAAACGTAGATCTATAATAGAGCACATGTTAGTGCATTCAGGAGACAAACCTCATGAGTGTCCAGAGTGTGGAAAGAGATTTAGTCAGAGTGGAAATATGAAGACTCACATGTTAGTGCATTCAGGTGACAAACCTCATGAGCGTCCAGAGTGTGGAAAGAGATTCCGTCAGCTTGGACATATGAAGAGGCATAAGATGATACATGCAGATAATAGGCTAAACACTGAGTATGGAAGATAATTAAGAGAATGTTGAAGGATAATGAGGCACATAATGGTATATTAACTTACCTTTAATCACAATGTCAGTTGGATGTTCTTCAGAGGTAATTATATTTCGTTTGTGAAAAACACTTCACCATGAAAGGTAAAAATCTGAAAATATTTTATTATGTTGTTCTTCTATGAAAGTTAGATGACCAAGCAAGAACTAGAGAAGCTGTCACTGGTGGAAAACTCAAAATTGCTTATAAGTATAGAAATATCTATTTAGTTTAGCAAAGATAAAACAAAGCTTTAAATGTTTTTCTTCATATTTATGTAAATAATAATGTGCTTTGTTTTTGCTCTGTGGAAATTTATATAAAATTTAATATACTCTGTAGGTAAATTTGGGACATTTATGTTGTAATATTATTTAGCATTGGAATTGGTGATGAAGACAGTCTGAGACGTACTTAAGATGGGATCATTTGATTGGTAGGGAAATGTATGTTAATCAAGGAATTTTCTCATCAGATTCATATGCAAACTGATGTCCATTCTTTATTTTTTTGCTTAGGCCTATTTATGAGTTCTACTCCTGATTATAAATATTTCACCAAAGAATTTATTGACGGCAGACTGGTATTTATAACGGTCAGTGAAGTGACTATGAAATTTAAATTTATATTACAGTACTCTAAAAATTTATATCACTCTAAATTTACCAGAAATTTATATTACTCTAGCCTTATTAGTGATTATTATTAGGATTATATATTAGTGAATCATATTAGTGATTCAATTATTATAGTCATAAAACAATAAACAAATAGTTTTGGTGTTATTACACTCTATTCACAGGTTATATATAAGTATCTGCATGTTTTGTTCACCATTACAAACCACTAAATTGGTTTGATTTTTGTTGAGATTGTTATTTATGATAAGATTCCTTACGTTATCTGAGAATGAAGCTATGTTGGTATTGGGAAATCTATAGATGGCACTTATAGTCAAGGAGGATTTAACCCTTGCACTGCTCACCTATTTTCGGCAAAAACGTCTTGGTGCAATTGACAAGGACATATTTTTGTTATTTTTACAAATGTTCAGGTAAATTTAATGTCAAAATGTTTCCAAAGTCAACTATTTCCATTTCAAAACACAAATAGTAATGAAAACATTAAAAAAGATGAAAATATAGCCAAATTAAAAAACAAAAAGTACAACTCTCCGAGCGCCTAAAGGCGCTTTGCGCAGTGCAGTGGTTAAGGGATTTACTGGAGAACTTGGCAAAGGTATATTCACAATAGTCGTCTCTATTACTAATGAGACTATTGCAGATGAAGGTATCTTTGTAAGATATTGCTATGCCACCTCCTTTTTTTATTAGGCCTGCAGTTGTGAATGGCTTTATTATCAGCCAAGTTGTAGCATACAACATAGCATATATATGTATATATATATATATATATATATATATATATATATATATATATATATATATATATATATATATATATATATATATATATATATATATATATATATATATATATATGTCGTACCTAGTAGCCAGAACGCACTTTTTGGCCTACTATGCAAGGCCCGATTTGCATAATAAGCCAAGTTTTCCTGAAATAATATATTTTCTCAATTTTTTTTCTTATGAAATGATAAAGCTACCCATTTCATTATGTATGCAATCAATTTTTTTTTATTGGAGTTAAAATTAACGTAGATATATGACTGAACCTAACCAACCCTACCTAACCTAACCTAACCTATCTTTATAGGTTAGGTTTGGTTAGGTAGCCGAAAAAGTTAGGTTAGGTTAGGTTAGGTAGGTTAGGTAGTCGAAAAACAATTAATTCGTGAAAACTTGGCTTATTAGGCAAATCGGGCCTTGCATAGTAGGCTGAGAAGTGAGTTCTGGCTACTAGGTACGACATATATATATATATATATATATATATATATATATATATATATGTCGTACCTAGTAGCCAGAACGCACTTTTTGGCCAACTATGCAAGGCCTGATTTGCCTAATAAGCCAAGTTTTCCTGAATTAATATATTTTCTCTATTTTTTTCTTATGAAATGATAAAGCTATCCATTTCATTATGTATGAAGTCAATTTTTTTTATTGGAGTTAAAATTAACGTAGATATAGGACCGAACCTAACCAACCCTACCTAACCTAACCTAACCTATCTCTATAGGTTAGGTTAGGTTAGGTGGCTGAAAAAGTTAGGTTAGGTTAGGTTAGGTAGGTTAGGTAGTCGAAAAACAATTAATTCATGAAAACTTGGCTTATTAGGCAAATCGGGCCTTGCATAGTAGGCCAAGAAGTGCGTTCTGGCTACTAGGTACGACATATATATATATATATATATATGTCGTACCTAGTAGCCAGAACTCACTTCTCAGCCTACTATGCAAGGCCCTATTTGCGTAATAAGCCAAGTTTTCATGAATTAATGTTTTTTCGACGACCTAACCTACCTAACCTAACCTAACTTTCTCGGCTATCTAACTTAACCTAACCTATAAAGATAGGTTAGGTTAGGTTAGGTAGGGTTGGTTAGGTTCGGTCATATATCTACGTTAATTTTAACTCCAATAAAAAAAATTGACCTCATACATAATGAAATGGGTAGCTTTATCATTTCATAAGAAAAAAATTAGACAATATATATTTCAGGAAAACTTGGCTTATTAGGCAAATCGGGCCTTGCATAGTAGGCTGTATATATATATATATATATATATATATATATATATATATATATATATATATATATATATATATATATATATATATATATATATATATATATATATATATATATATATATATATATATATATATATATATATATATATATAATGTGTGTGTGTGTGTGTGTGTGTCGTACCTAGTAGCCAGAATGCACTTCCCGGCCTACTATACAAGGCCAGATTTGCCTAATAAGCCAAGTTTTCCTGAATTAATATATTTTCTCTAATTTTTTTCTTATGAAATGATAAAGCTACCAATTTCATTATGTATGAGGTCAATTTTTTTTATTGGAGTTAAAATTAATGTAGATATATGACCGAACCTAACCAACCCTACCTAACCTAACCTAACCTATCTTTATAGGTTAGGTTTGCTTAGGTAGCCGAAAAAGTTAGGTTAGGTTAGGTTAGGTAGTCGAAAAACAATTAATTCATGAAAACTTGGCTTATTAGGCAAATCGGGCCTCAAATAGTAGGCTGAGAAGTGCGTTCTGGCAACTAGGTACGACATATATATATATATATATATATATATATATATATATATATATATATATATATATATATATATATATATATATATATATATATATATATATATATATATATATATATATATATATATATATATAATGTCGTACCTAGTAGCCAGAACGCACTTCTCAGTCTACTATGCAAGGCCCGATTTGCCTAATAAGGCAAGTTTTCATGAATTAATGTTTTTTCGACCACCTAACCTAACCTAACTTTTTCGGCTACCTAACCTAACCTAACCTATAGAGATAGGTTAGGTTAGGTTAGGTAGGGTTGGTTAGGTTCGGTCATATATCTACGTTAATTTTAACGCCAATAATTTTTTTTTACGTCATACGTAATGAAATGGGTAGCTTTATCATTTCATAAGAAAAAAATTAGAGAAAATATATTAATTCAGGAAAACTTGGCTTATTAGGCAAATCGGGCCTTGCATTGTAGGCTGAGAAGTGCATTCTGGCTACTAGGTACGACACATATATATATATATATAATTTTATATTTATATATTTTCAAAATTCGTCAGTGTACTACATTTTTGTTGTTGCTTTTAGGTGATGCTTTTAACCAGTGTACGTGGGTCTGATTGTGCAACCACAGTTCGAAGAATAATGAAGATATGAACAAACGGCCGGTGGTCACTATACAGTCTGGAAGGGCAAAAGAAGAAATTGGCATTTCTACAAAAACAAGAACTATATAATGTTATTTTAAGTAAGTAACAAAAAAATTAAATAATTTTTTTAAAGTTTAAAATTCACTTAAAAATTTAATTTTAAGTTAAAAAATTTTAACCAAAAAACTTAATATTTTTCATATTTGGAACCATTCCATAATATTTTCCCAAGCATAAATGATTATATTTCTATCACTTGCTCTTAAGATTGTTTCATTTAATAGAGGTTGGGCATAATTGTTCTCTGCTGCTAATAGAACTGACTGACTTAGCTATAGGAAAATGTAAACTTAATTGGTTTATCCATTACAGTATTTTGCAGTTTATTTCATGATCCTGTGCTTAATACTTGCATAAATAGTAGATTTCAAAATGCATTTTTATATCATTAGTATTGAATAATAATAATGCAAGTAATTGACTTATAAATGATGTACAATTAATTGGTAGGTGATATTATATTATTATTATTTTTTCATTCTTGCAAAGCCTTAACAAAGCCATTAACATGTTAATATAAACTTGATCACCTTCCACTTATTTTCTCATGTGCTACCTACATGTACAAAACCTTATTCCTAAATGCATATTTTGTTCTGAAACTTGTCCTTTATATGTTGTGTATCACCATCTCTGGAGAGTTTTATCTGATTGATGTATAAATTACTTTTAATTTTACAGAATATTATTGTTATACTGAATTTATTATTATATAAATAACTTAATTTTACAGAATCATCTATCAACGCACATCCACAAGTTGAGGAGGAGGATGTGACCTTCCAGATTTCTGAAGTACTGAAGCACCAAACAGGCCTGGTGGATCTAGGTACAAGGTAAAATAATTTAATTTTTTTTTTTTTTTTTTTTACTAATTGTCCGATATATATATATATATAAATATATATATAATGTGTCGTACCTAGTAGCCAGAACGCACATCTCAGCCTACTATGCAAGGCCCGATTTGCCTAATAAGCCAAGTTTTCATGAATTAATTTTTTTTCGACTACCTAACCTAACATTTTCAGCTACCTAACCTAACCTATAAAGATAGGTTAGGTTCGGTCATATATCTATATTAATTTTAACTCCAATAAAAAAAGAATTGACCTCATACATAATGAAATGGATAGCTTTATCATTTCATAAGAAAAAAAAATAGAGAAAATATATTAATTCATGAAAACTTGGCTTATTAGGCAAATCGGGCCTTGAATAGTAGGCTGAAAAGTGCGTTCTGGCTACTAGGTACGACATATATATATATATATATATGTGTGTGTGTGTGTGTGTGTGTGTGTGTGTGTGTGTGTGTGTGTGTGTGTGTGTGTGTGTGTGTGTGTGTGTGTGTGTAATTACCTAAGTGTATTTACAGGATGAGACCGTCTTCCCAGCACTCTTTGTCATATAACGCTTTGAAATTACTGAGTCTTGGCCTCCACCACCTTCTCACCTAACTTGTTCCAACCGTCTACCACTATTTGCGAAAATGAATTTTCTTATATTTCTTTAGCATCTGTGTTAAGCTAGTTTCAATCTATGACCTCCTGTTCTTGAAGTTCCAGGTCTCAGGAAATCTTCCCTGTCGATTTTATCAATTCCTGTTACTATTTTGTATGTAGTGATCATGTCACCTCTTTCTTCTGTCTTTTAGTTTTGGCATATTTAATGCCTCTAACGTCTCCTCGTAGCTCTTGCCCTTCAGTTCTGGGAGCCACTTAGTAGCATGTCTTTGCACCTTTTCCAGTTTGTTGATGTGCTTCTTAAGATATGGGCCAACTTCTGTTGTTGGGCACCACACAACAGCTGCATATTCTAGCTTTGGCGTAACAAAAGTCATGAACAATTTCTTTAGTATATCACTATCCATGTATTTAAACGCAATTTTAAAGTTAGAAAGCGTAGCATAGGCTCCTCGCACAATATTCTTTATGTGGTCCTCAGGTGATAGTTTTCTATCTAGAACCACCCCTAGATCTCTTTCTTTATCAGAATTCTTTAAAGATTTCTCACATAATGTATAGGTTGTGTGGGGTCTATGTTCTCCTGTTCCACATTCCATAACATGGCATTTATTAACATTAAATTCCATTTGCCAAGTGGTGCTCCATATACTTATTTTATCCAGGTTTTCTTGAAGGGCATGACAATCATCTAAATTTCTTATCCTTCCTATTATCTTAGCATCATCAGCAAACATGTTCATGTAATTCTGTATACCAACTGGTAGATCATTTATGTAGACAATAAACATCACTGGTGCAAGAACTGAACCCTGTGGTACTCCACTTGTGACATTTCTCCAGTCCGATACATTGCCTCTGATTACTGCCCTCATTTTTCTATCAGTCAGAAAATTTTTCATCCATATTAGAAGCTTACCTGTCACCCCTCCAATATTTTCCAGTTTCCAGAACAACCTCTCTATGTGGAACTGTCGAATGCCTTTTTTAGGTCCAGATAGATGCAGTCAACCCAACCATCTCTTTCCTGTAATATATCTGTTGCTCGATCATAGAAACTGAGTAAATTCGATACACAGGATCTTCCAAATCGAAAACCATACTGTCTGTCTGAAATTATATCATTTCTCTCCAGGTGTTCTACCCATTTAGTTTTAAGTTTTTTTTCCAATATTCCAATTCCAATTTTTTCCAATAATGTGTGTGTGTGTATGTATATTTGTGTTGTTGAATATGACCGAAAGTCAGTCTTTCTGCCCCTCTCCTTACTGCTATTGCTGTTTCTCGCATCTTTGTATTGCTTGTATGTTTGGGCAATTTTTCCCCTTTTCCTAGTTCTGCATCTCTGCTTTAGTATAAATTTTGTTGTGCCATTATCATATATTTCACAAAACTTGACATACATCTCATTTACTTCATGTCCTAACAGCAAGTGTTTGTCAAATTCCTTAAGGAAATATCTGAGTTTCCCATAATGACCTCTCCACAAGTCAGGTTTTTCAACTGCTTCAAGCTCATTTTCTTCCAGATTATAATGCATTGCATACTTTATTCCCAAAAAGACATGGTCACTTTTACCCAAGTGACCATGTCACTTGGGTAAAAGGAGGGAGGTACTGAAAAGAGGAAAAGGGAGGTACCAAAGGAGGGAGGTACTGAATGATAAATATATCTTTCTCTTTCCTGGTAAATATAATATCCAGCATGGAGGGAACATCCCCTTCCCTCATCCTCGTAGCTTGTTTAACATGTAGAAACATGAATGTTTACAGGGTGAGGTTTACGAAATTATATATATATATATATATATATATATATATATATATATATATATATATATATATATATATATATATATATATATATATATATATAATTGGTCTCTGGTCTCTCTCTCTCTCTATATATATATACATATATATATATATATATATATATATATATATATATATATATATATATATATATATATATATATATATATATATATATATATATATATATATATATATATATATATAAAGTTTGTGTGTGTGTAATTTATATAAATAAATAATTAAATATTAATTTTGTTAATATCTTTTCAGGGAAAACTTGCAAGTACAATTCGTATACAAGAGGGGCAACAAGAGCCAGAGGATGTCTACTAAGAAAATATATAAGTCTTTATCCTCACACTCTTGATATATGGTCTTCTCTGGTCTCTCTATTTTCTCTCCTCACAAATGTCCCTTTTTTTATTTCTTTTACGTTTCTCTCCTGTTTTTCTTGTCTTTTAATCTCTCCTTTCCTCCTCTCTTCTAACACCTCTCGTTTCCTGTCTCTTCTAGCTTCTCTCTTCCTTTACTTTTTATATTTGTGGTATTCATTTATGTCATTTTTATCTTGTATATTTTTCTTGTATCTTTTTCTTATCTTGTGTTTCTCTTCCCCTTCTCTTCAATGATTTCTCATTTCTCTCCTCTCTCTGTTGTTTCTGTTCTGTCTTCTCTCTCCTTGCCTTAATTTTGTTCTGTCTCCTCTTTTGTTGTGTGTGTGTCTTTCTGTCTCTCTCTCTGTCTGTCTGTCTCTCTCTCTCTCTCTCTCTCTCTCTCTCTCTCTCTCTCTCTCTCTCTCTCTCTCTCTCTCTCTCTCTCTCTCTCTCTCTCTCTCTCTCTCTCTCTCTCGCTCTCTCTCTCTCCCTCTCTCTCGCTCTCTCTCTCTGGCTCTCTTGCTCTCTCTCTCTCTCTCTGGCTCTCTCTCTCTCGCTCTCTCTCTCTGGCTCTCTTGCTCTCTCGCTCTCTCTCTCTGGCTCTCTTGCTCTCTCTCGCTCTCTCTCTCTGGCTCTCTCTCTCTCTCTGGCTCTCTCTCTCTCTCTGGCTCTCTCTCTCTCTCTCTCTCTCTGGCTCGCTCTCTCTCTCTGGCTCTCTCTCTCTCTCTGGCTCTGGCTCTTTCTCTCTGGCTCTCTCTCTCTCTCTGGCTCGCTCTCTCTCTCTGGCTCTCTCTCTCTCTCTGGCTCTCTCGCTCTCTCTGGCTCTCTCTCTCTGGCTCTGTCTCTCTCTCTCTCTCTCTCTCTCTCTCTCTGGCTCTCTCGCTCTCTCTGGCTCTTTCGCTCTCTCTGGCTCTCTCTCTCTCTGGCTCTCTCTCTCTCTCTCTCTCTCTCTCTCTCTCTCTCTCTCTCTCTCTCTGGCTCTCTCTCTGGCTCTCTCTCTCTCTCTCTCTCTCTCTCTCTCTCTGGCTCTCTCTCTCTGGCTCATGCTCTCTCTCTCTCTGGCTCTCGCTCTCTCTCTCTGGCTCTGGGTCTCTCTCTCTGGCTCTCATATTTCATTTGATTTAAAAATGTCTGAGATTTTTTACTTAATCTAAGTTATATTGCATGGTGCTAATATGAATATTATACATGACTGTTTTTTCTTTTCTTTCTCTTTCTCCCTTTCTTTCTTTCTCTTTCTTTCCTTCTCTCTCTTTTTCTTTCTCTTTCTACATGAATATTATACTTGACTGTGTTTACATTCACTTGTAGATTTTTATTTTTAGTTAATTAGTCCTAAACTTTTGATTAATAGATTTTTATTATTATGTCATAGAAAAACTATAGTGTTATATGTATACTCGGAAAATTTTACTTGTTTTAGTTTTAAGTAACAATAACTGCTTGTAACGTCAGACTGATCTCAGCATGACATGAATCACAGGCTGCTTGATCACAAAATCTATTGTGTTCACATATTGCATATATAGATTTTTATAGATTTTTAAATTTTTACTTTTATATTGTTATAGATATAGTCTATATATTTCGAGCTATTACATATATTTTGTTGTATTACTCATTCTTAATTAAATAAATATAATATAATATTTTAATTATCTTTTTGTACCCTATTTATTTGTAATTTACACATACATATATAGGATGTCCATTTCTTTCTCAGATATGTCTTCTTTCTTTCTCTCCCTTTCTATTTCAGATATGAATTACAAAATTATTATACCCTAATTTACCCTAAACGTTTTAATGTAGGTAATTAAAAGATTATAAAAAAGTTTTTAGAAATGTTAATTATTTACGTTCTAAGGTTGTATATAAAAGTTCTCAAAAAACCTTTTCTAAACGTAATTATTAACATGCTGAAAACAATGAAATGTCGTTTTTAGGATGTTTTAAAAACATGAAAATGTTTGCTGGGTTAACAGTCATGTGCTCCACACCCACCCAACTGGGCGGCAGCTTTACAGTCATGTGCTCCACACCCACCCAACTGGGCGGCAGCTTAACAGTCATGTGCTCCACACCCACCCAACTGGGCGGCAGCTTTATAGTCATGTGCTCCACACCCACCCAACTGGGCGGCAGCTTAACAGTCATGTGCTCCACACCCACCCAACTGGGCGGCAGCTTAACAGTCATGTGCTCCACACCCACCCAACTGGGCGGCAGCTTTACAGTCATGTGCTCCACACCCACCCAACTGGGCGGCAGCTTAACAGTCATGTGCTCCACACCCACCCAACTGGGCGGCAGCTTAACAGTCATGTGCTCCACACCCACCCAACTGGGCGGCAGCTTTACAGTCATGTGCTCCACACCCAACCAACTGGGCGGCAGCTTAACAGTCATGTGCTCCACACCCACCCAACTGGGCGACGGCTTTACAATCATTTGCAGGAATTACTTACAGTAAGCAAATTTTAGATACTTCGCTAATATTTCGGGCAGCACATCATTATAAATGAAGTACTTACACTTTTCTTGGACACCAATGATGGTGTTATCTCTGAATTCCGCGATTTTTTTTAAATTCCAGGGGCCAGATTCACGAAAGCACTTACGCAAGCACTTACCCAGCAAACATTTTCATGTTTTTAAAACATCCTAAAAACGACATTTCATTGTTTTCAGCACGTTTATAATTACGTTTAGAAAAGGTTTTTTGAGAACTTTTATATACGACCTTAGAACGTAAATAATTAACATTTCTAAAAACTTTTTTATAATCTTTTAATTACCTACATTAAAACGTTTAGGGTAAATTAGGGTATAATAATTTTTTAATTCATATCTGAAATAGAAAGGGGAGAGAAAGAAAGAAGACATATCTGAGAAAGAAATGGACATCCTATATATGTATGTGCAAATTACAAATAAATAGGGTACAAAAAGAGAATTAAAATATTATATTTATTTAATTAAGAATGAGTAATACAACAAAATATATGTAATAGCTCGAAATATATAGACTATATCTATAACAGAATATAAAAGTAAAAATTTAAAAATCTATAAAAATCTATATATGCAATATGTGAACACAATAGATTTTGTGATCAAGCAGCCTGTGATTCATGTCATGCTGAGATCAGTCTGATGTTACAAGCAGTTATTGTTACTTAAAACTAAAACAAGTAAAATTTTCCGAGTATACATATAACACTATAGTTTTTCTATGACTAATAATAAAAATCTATTAATCAAAAGTTTAGGACTAATTAACTAAAAATAAAAATCTACAAGTGAATGTAAACAGTCAAGTATAATATTCATGTAGAAAGAGAAAGAAAAAGAGAGAGAAGGAAATAAAGAGAAAGAAAGAAAGGGAGAAAGAGAGAGAGAAAGAAAAGAAAAAAGTCATGTATAATATTCATATTAGCACCATGCAATATAACTTAGATTAAGTAAAAATCTCAGACATTTTTAAATCAAATGAAATATGAGAGCCAGAGAGAGAGAGCGAGAGCCAGAGAGAGAGCGTGAGCCAGAGCCAGAGAGAGAGTCAGAGCCAGAGAGAGAGAGAGAGCCAGAGCCAGAGAGAGAGAGAGAGAGCCAGAGAGAAAGAGAGAGCCAGAGAGAAAGAGAGAGCCAGAGAGAGAGAGAGAGAGAGAGCCAGAGCCAGAGAGAGAG
>NC_091204.1:27117712-27262712 GCF_040958095.1 Procambarus clarkii
GAAGAGGTGATATGATCACTACATACAAAATAGTAACAGGAATTGATAAAATCGACAGGGAAGATTTCCTGAGACCTGGAACTTCAAGAACAGGAGGTCATAGATTGAAACTAGCTTAACACAGATGCTAAAGAAATATAAGAAAATTCACTTTCGCAAATAGAGTGGTAGACGGTTGAAACAAGTTAGGTGAGAAGGTGGTGGAGGCCAAGACTGTCAGTAGTTTCAAAGCGTTATATGACAAAGAGTGCTGGGAAGACGGTCTCATCCTTTAACTACACTTAGGTAATTACACACACACACACACACATACATATTATATTATATATATATATATATATATATATATATATATATATATATATATATATATATATGCAAGGCCCGATTTGCCTAATAAGCCAAGTTTTCATGAATTAATATATTTTCTCTATTTTTTTTCTTATGAAATGATAAAGCTATCCATTTCATTATGTATGAGGTCAATTCTTTTTTTATTGGAGTTAAAATTAATAGAGATATATGACCGAACCTAACCTATCTTTATAGGTTAGGTTAGGTAGCTGAAAATGTTAGGTTAGGTAGTCGAAAAAACATTAATTCAAGAAAACTTGGCTTATTAGGCAAATCGGGCCTTGCATAGTAGGCTGAGATGTGCGTTCTGGCTACTAGGTACGACACATTATATATATATTTATATATATATATATATATATATATATATATATATATATATATATATATATATATATATATATATATATATATATATACATATATATATATATATATATCGGACAATTAGTAAAAAAAAAAAAAAAAAATTAAATTATTTTACCTTGTACCTAGATCCACCAGGCCTGTTTGGTGCCTGTTTCAGTACTTCAGACATCTGGAAGGTCACATCCTCCTCCTCAACTTGTGGATGTGCGTTGATAGATGATTCTGTAAAATTAAGTTATTTATATAATAATAAATTCAGTATAACAATAATATTCTGTAAAATTAAAAGTAATTTATACATCAATCAGATAAAACTCTCCAGAGATGGTGATACACAACATATAAAGGACAAGTTTCAGAACAAAATATGCATTTAGGAATAAGGTTTTGTACATGTAGGTAGCACATGAGAAAATAAGTGGAAGGTGATCAAGTTTATATTAACATGTTAATGACTTTGTTAAGGCTTTGCAAGAATGAAAAAATATTAATAATATAATATCACCTACCAATTAATTGTACATCATTTATAAGTCAATTATTTGCATTATTATTATTCAATACTAATGATATAAAAATGCATTTTGTAATCTACTATTTATGCAAGTATTAAGCACAGGATCATGAAATAAACTGCAAAATACTGTAATGGATAAACCAATTAATTTTACATTTTCCTATAGCTAAGTCAGTCAGTTCTATTAGCAGCAGAGAACAATTATGCCCAACCTCTATTAAATGAAACAATCTTAAGAGCAAGTGATAGAAATATAATCATTTATGCTTGGGATTATGGAATGGTTCCAAATATGAAAAATATCAAGTTTTTTGGTTAAAATTTTTTAACTTAAAATTTACATTTTTAAGTGAATTTTAAACTTTATATATATATATATATATATATATATATATATATATATATATATATATATATATATATATATATATATATATATATATATATATTAGTTGATTTTATACCCGCATTAGGTCAGGTGATAATACAATGAAGGTGAAAACATGGGGGGATACATAAGGGATAAACATAGGGGCTGCAGAAGGCTTATTGGCCCGTACGAGGCATCTCCTATCTAAACACAAAGATTAATCCAGTGTAATTGGCCTGTTATGTTGTAACATAACATATATATATATATATATATATATATATATATATATATATATATATATATATATATATATATATATATATATATATATATATATATATATATATATATATATATATATATATAACATATATATATATATATATATATATATATATATATATATATATATATATATATATATATATATATATATATATATATATATATATATATGTCGTACCTAATAGCCAGAACGCACTTCTCAGCCTACTATTCAAGGCCCGATTTGCCTAATAAGCCAAGTTTTCATGAATTAATGTTTTTTCGTCTACCTAACCTACCTAACCTAACCTAACCTAGCTTTTTTTGGCTACCTAACCTAACCTTACCTATAAATATAGGTTAGGTTAGGTTAGGTAGGGTTGGTTAGGTTCGGTCATATATCTACGTTAATTTTAACTCCAATAAAAAAAAATTGAACTCATACATAGAGAAAAGGGTAGCTTTATCATTTCATAAGAAAAAAATTATAGTAAATATACTAATTCAGGAAAACTTGGCTTATTAGGCAAATCGGGCCTTGAATAGTAGGCTGAGAAGTGAGTTCTGGCTACTAGGTACGACATATATATATATATATATATATATATATATATATATATGTCGTACCTAATAGCCAGAACGCACTTCTCAGCCTACTATTCAAGGCCCGATTTGCCTAATAAGCCAAGTTTTCATGAATTAATGTTTTTTCGTCTACCTAACCTACCTAACCTAACCTAACCTAGCTTTTTTTGGCTACCTAACCTAACCTTACCTATAAATATAGGTTAGGTTAGGTTAGGTAGGGTTGGTTAGGTTCGGTCATATATCTACGTTAATTTTAACTCCAATAAAAAAAAATTGACCTCATACATAGAGAAAAGGGTTGCTTTATCATTTCATAAGAAAAAAATTATAGTAAATATATTAATTCAGGAAAACTTGGCTTATTAGGCAAATCGGGCCTTGAATAGTAGGCTGAGAAGTGAGTTCTGGCTACTAGGTACGACATATATATATATATATATATATATATGTATGCCATATACATATATATGCTATGTTGTATGCTACAACTTGGCTGATAATAAAGCCATTCACAACTGCAGGCCTAATAAAAAAAGGAGGTGGCATAGCAATATCTTACAAAGATACCTTCATCTGCAATAGTCTCATTAGTAATAGAGACGACTATTGTGAATATACCTTTGCCAAGTTCTCCAGTAAATCCCTTAAATCCTCCTTGACTATAAGTGCCATCTATAGATTTCCCAATACCGACATAGCTTCATTCTCAGATAACGTAAGGAATCTTATCATAAATAACAATCTCAACAAAAATCAAACCAACTTAGTGGTTTGTAATGGTGAACAAAACATGCAGATACTTATATATAACCTGTGAATAGAGTGTAATAACACCAAAACTATTTGTTTATTGTTTTATGACCATAATAATTGAATCACTAATATGATTCACTAATATATAATCCTAATAATAATCACTAATATATAATCCATTGAGCATGCTGCATCTCTTTCAGTCTCTTTGCAATTTGAACAAGAGGGTTTTTAATTGATCGAACCATATTCTTAAAGTAAAGTAAATGAGATGTATTCCATATTTTGCAAAATATACGATGAAGGCACACAAACATTCATACCAAAACTGAAGGGCAGGATTTATGAGGAGACATTAGAGGCATTAAATATTCCAAACTAGAAGACAGAAGGAAAAGAGGAGATATGATCACTACGTACAAAACAGTAACAGGAATTGATAAACTTGATAGGGAAGATTTCCCGAGACCTGGAATTTCAAGAACAAGAGGTTATAGATTTAAACGAACTAAACAAAGATGCCGAAGAAATGTAAGACAATTCACTTTTGCAAACAGAATGGTAAACGGTTGGAACATGTTAGGTGAGAAGGTGGTGGAGGCCAAATCCGTCAAAAGTTTCAAAGCATTATATGACAAAGAGTGCTGGGAAAATGGGACACCACGAGTGTAGCTCTCCATCCATCTGATTGATAACCCAAATGAATTTTTCATGGATATGATACCAACATCAAATCATAAATCAGATGTGATCCTATCCCCACTGGATTTTGAAGAAGCCATAGACAGTATGCCTATGCACTCTGCACCAGGCCCTGACTCTTGGAACTCTATATTCATCAAGAACTGTAAAAAACGTTATCGCAGGCCCTTCACATTCTTTGGAGACAAAGCCAAGATACTGGCATTGTCCCTGACATACTAAAAACAGCAGAGATAGCACCGCCCCATAAAGGAGGAAATAAGGCAGAGGCAAAAAACTACAGACCGATAGCACTAACATCGCACATCATAAAAATCTTTGAGAGAATGCTAAGAAGTAAGATCACAAAATACATGGAATCACAGCATCTCCATAACCCCAGACAACATGGTTTCAGAACAGGGCGCTCTTGCCTATCACAGTTGCTGGACCACTCTGACATGGCACTAGATGCCATGGAAGACAAACAAAACGCTTTGACAAAAAAAAGCCTTTGACAAATGTGACCATTGTGTTATTGCACATAAAATGCGTTCAAAAGGAATTACCGGAAAAATAGGCAGATGGATATACAACTTCCTGACTAATAGAACCCAATGTGTAGTAGTCAACAAAATAAAATCTGAACCATCAACCGTAAAGAGCTCAGTCCCCAAGCGTACTGTGCTTGCTCCAATACTTTTTCTCATCCTCATATCGGACATAGACAAGGACACAACCTATAGTACTTGATCATCCTTTGCAGATGACACTAGAATCTTCACGAGAGTAGGCAACATAGAGGACACGGCAAACCTCCAATCAGATGTAAATCAGGTCTTTCTATGGGCTACAGAAAATAACATGGTGATTAACGAACATAAGTTTCAGCTCATGCGCTACGGAAAAAATAAAAAATATAAAAACGGAAACCACTTACAAAACTCAGTCAAATCATAACATTGAACGGAAAAGCAACGTAAAGGATTTGGGTGTACTGATGTCAGAAGGCCTTACATTTAAAGAACAATAAAGTAGCCGTCACAACTGCAAGAAAAATGACAGGATAGATAACAAGAACTTTTCACACTAGAGATGCTATACCGATGATGATAGTTTTCAAGACGCTAGTGCTCTCTAGAGTGGAATACTGCTGCATAATGAAAGCCCCTTTCAAAGCTGGAGAAATTACTGACCTATACTTATGCATTTATCTTCGGTTTAACACAACAGGCACCAGACACACGCTAGGCATCATACACACTAGGATAAAACAAACATTAGGCCAGAAGTCAGAAAAGAATTCAAAGAATTTTACTGGAAAGGCTTGCTGTTAGGAAAGGAAGTAATTGAGATGAATTAATGCACAGTATGTCAATTTTGTGAAATATATGATAAAGGAACAAAAACATTTATACCAAAACAAAGATGCAGAACTAGGAAACAGGATTTGTTCAACTGAAATTTCAAGACGGACAGAGACCAAAAGACACAAAAATGGAATCAATATACGAAGAGGCCAAACCCCCAAACATACCAGTAATACAAAGAGAAACAACTACACGGCAGTGAGGAGAGAGGCAGAAAGAAATTTTGAAAAAAAGGAACAAACAAATGTAAAGTAGAACAAATCATATTCTATAAATACAGCAACAACCAATTGCAGGTAAAGGATAATATTCAGAGCTTTTAAATGCATGGATGGCGAAATACTCAAGAAATTGTTCACGACTTTTGTTACACCAAAGTTGGAACATGCAGCGGTTGTATGGTGCCCATATCTTAAGAAGCACATAAACAAACTGGAAAAGGTGCAAAGACATGCTACTAAGTGGCTCCCAGAACTGAAGGACAAGAACTATGAGGAGAGGTTAGAGGCATTAAATATACCAAATATACTACACAAATATATATACTACACATGCACAATAAACTACCCTACACAGGCTGAGTATGGTGTGTACAATAAATTATTAGCTAAAAGATAAGACTGAGTTTGTATAAATGGGGGTTAAGTCAGAGTGGGAAAATGTAAGTGGAGTGCCTAAAAACCCTGTCCTGGGACCTCTGTAATTCATAATATATACAAATAATTTAGACTCAGGTTTGATCAGCAATATTTGAAAATTTCCAGACGATACAAAAGGGATTTTTTTCTGGATTCAGGATTATTTTTTTATGGCTGAAAACAGGTTTTCAGCAATAAAAGAAATACAGTATTGCTGGAACAACCGTCGACATCTTCAAGAGAAAACCTGAACATCTTCAAGAAGTGAAGATGACCTTGAGAAGAAGTATAGGTTGGGAGAAGTATAGGTTAGGAATTGTCTCCAAAGAATTCTCAAAGAATTACTCGTTATTGCTATCCAAGATAATTAGACGAGCCAAAGCTAAATACTACGAAGATAAATTTACCCAAATAAAGAGTACCTTACCTAAAAATATGTATGTACCTTACGTAAATAAACATTTGATTTTGAAGTGCCGGACAAACAAGGCTGTGGTGGATATGTGGGCCTGAGGGGCCTGTCCAAGCAACAGCCTGTTGGACCAAGCTCTCACATGTCAAGCCTGGCCTTGGAAGGGCTTGGTGAGTAGAACAACTACCAGAACCCTATAATGCATGTATCAAGGTGTCCAGGCAGTGAGCACCACATAATGCAGTGCAGTCCTGTAAGAATAAGCACAGTAAGTATGGGCATGGAGGGGGTGCAGCAGTGGCTTGTGAAGGGCTGGAGAGTAAATGGACATGCCCAGGGGTAAAAAGCATTAGGGTAACAGAACATAGCCCATAAAAATAGTAATGACAATGAATGAATAATTATATGAATGCAATAATACTTCATATCTCAATAGGAATACTAAGCAGGATGCAAGACAAGGTACTGGTGGTGATAGTGGTTGGTACAAGTCCTCACATCCCCACAGACACCAGTAACAGCCCTCACCTCCCAACACAGTACCCTTGTAGCGAGTTAATCTTATACTCGCTTCATTATCTTATAGCATAACTAATTAACACTAATTACAGAAGCTACACAGGTGATACTTTGGTGTGAGTTGAGCGCACTGAGCGTCGGTATCGCTACACCCTTGTTCCTTAACAACCCTTTGGACCTTTATTACAGAAAAATAGAATCAATTAATTTAATAAAATATAAAATATAAGTGCTTACTTACGATAATACTATCGGTGGAACACAAAATCTTCTTCTTCTTGATAGTAGGTGCAGTTTGCATGAAGGGTTAGTCCTCGCCATGACTGAACTGACGATAAAATGGCCGATGTGTTGATATGGCGTCAGGTGACGCTGTGACGTCACAGGTGAGGGACGCTTTGCGCATTACTCCCTCGTACTTAAAAAGTACTACAGGTACTTTTTGGTTTTATTTTTGAATATGGCAGAAGTTGGACAGCTTTTCAAATCATTATAAGGGAGTGAGTTCCATAGACTAGGTCCCTTCATTTACATAGAGTGTTTACATAGATTAAGTTTGACTCTGGGGATATCAAAGAGATATTTATGTCTGGTGGGGACGTGGCCATGTGTTCTATTACATCTGTCCAGGAAGAGTTTCAGAACAGGGTTTGCAGTTAGAAAAAGGGCTTTATAAACGTAATTTACACAGGAGAATGTATGGAGTGAATTTGTTTAGCATGTTTAAGGATTTGAACAAGGGAGCTGTGTGTTGTCTGAAGGTAGAGTTATTTATTGTCCTGATAGCAGATTTTTACTGGATGATGATGGGCTTGAGGTAGTTTGCAGAGGTTGAACCCCAAGCACAAACGCCATAAGAATGATAGGGATAGATAAGTGCATAATAGAGTGAGAGGAGAGCAGAGTAGGGTACATAATATCTGATCTTAAACAGTATACCAACTGTTTTAGAAACCTTTTTAGTTATGTGTTGTATATGGGTGCGGAAGTTGAGTCTCTTGTCTAAGTATAGGCTAAGAAACTTTCCATCATTTTTATTGCTAATGTTTACATTATCTATCTGAAGCTGAATTGCATTTGTTGATTTGTTTCCAAATAAGATATAGTAGGTCTTTTCTATGTTTTGTGTGAGGTTTGTTGGTTGACATCCACAAGTAGACTTTTTTTAATTAATTGTTTACAACATTATTTAACAGGAGTGGGTTGGGGTCAGAGTAGATGAGTAGTATCATCAGCCAACAATATAGGTTTAAGTATGTTAGAGACATTAGGGAGATCATTGATGTATATAAGAAACAGGAGGGTCCTAGGATGCTGCTCTGTGGCACCTTTACGGTAATTAAGTGGTAGAGTGGGAGAGGTTATATCATTGATGGCTTCATATTGGTGTCTGTTACTAAGATAGGATCGGATATAGTTTAGGGCAAGGCCACGGATTCCATAATGGTGGAATTTAAGTAAGAGGTAGTTATGGTTAACAGTATCAAAGGCCTTTCTCAGGCCGATGAAGAGTTCAATTGGAAACTCACTTTTGTCAAGGGCTGAGAAGATTAAGTCAAGCAGACTAACAATAGCATCATTGGTACTCTTTTGGGAGCGGAAGCCAAACTGACAGGGACTTAGTATATTGAATTTTACAAGATTGGAGTAGAGCTGTTTGTAAAAAAAAAATAATAATTTTGATAATATAGGTAGATTCGATATGGGTCTGTAATTATTTATGTCTGCCGTGTTACCTCCTTTATGAACTGGCGTTACTCTTGCTTTTTTAAGGATATCAGGGAAGGTATGACACTCTAGGGATTTGTTGAACAGCAGTGCTATGGATGGTGCAAGGGCATGGGAGGCACGCCTGTGTACCATCGATGGTATTTCACTAATGTTCCCAGCTTTGGTTTTTAGCGAGTGAATGATGGACACAACATCTGTAGGGCTGACCGGAGAGAGGAGAAGAGAGTTTGGATAGCTGCGTGAAAGATATGTGGTAACATATGTCTGAGTCTCTGGGATTTTTCGGGCAAGGTGAGCACCAAACGATGAAAAGAAGCTATTAAATTCAGTTGCTGTTTCAAGATCTGTTGCAGGTGTATAACCATCCTTGGAGATTTTTATCTTATTATGTGAATGTTGTTTAGCTCCTAGGATGGTAGAGATGGCTCTCCATGTGCTTTTTATGTTGCCTTTTGCTTCTTTGAATCTATTCTCGTAATAGGAACGCTTTGCTCTTATTATACTGGTAAGCACTGATGAATACCTCTTAACTACTTCTTTTCCAACTAGGCCAATCCTAAGTTTTTTTTTCATATTCATGTTTCTTGTCGATTGCTTTAAGTATGCCATTAGTGAGCCAGGGATTATTTAACCTTTTTGCCAGTTACTTGCTTGGTGAGGAGAGGACAATAAGTATTGTAAAGGCTTTAAATTTTGGAAAGAGGCTAGTTAACGAATTATTATCCTGTGTATTGATAAATTTAGATTCCCAGTTTACATTGTGGAGGGCATTTGTGAGATTGCCTATTGCCGCTTCACATTGTAACCTAAAGGTAATTTTCTTGTTACCTGGTGGTGTTATGGCCATGTTCGCTACAAGGAAGGTAGGATAGTGGTCAGTTGTTCTGTCAGTGATTATACTTGATGTAAGAGGAGCTGTTATGTTGGTCCATCAGTGATCCAGGGTAGTCGCAGATGTTTGAGTGACTCGGGTGGGCCTGGTGATTGCGGGGATGAGCATACAGGAATTCATGCTGTTGAGGAAACAGTCTACTTGAGGGTTATTTTGTAGCCCTAGGTCAATATTGAAATCACCTCTGAGAACTATGTGATTTTTGTTGAGATTATTGTTTATGATAAGGTTCCTCAAGTTGTTATTGTATTTGTGTCTAGCTTCAGACACAAGCATGTTACAGTTATGTCTTAAAGAGTTGAGAGCAATTAAGGATGATAAAGAGTCACTTACAACTAATGTATCAAGTTTGGATACTTGTACACATTTCAGTGCAAGGAGCAAGGCAAATAGTTCAGTCTGAAGGGTAGAGGCCCAGTTGTTTATACGGACTCCCCACTCAAAATATAAGTCATATCCTATTGCCAGGACAACTGCACTTCCAGCTGCACCCGTTGGGCGCTGTAGGAAACCTTCAGTGTATATGATTTGAGAGAGAGAATGCTCTGTGGACAGAGCATCAATATGGCTTAAGACGTTGAGCTTTGCCTCAAGACAAAGCTGGGACTGATCTCTAATTTGCTCCTTTGATGGAAAGGGAGGGATTAAAATTGAAAAGGGTGTAATTTCCTACAGTGCAGGAAAGTGCTATTGTTGTCTCTCTTGGTACAAATTATAAATCTGATACTTTCTGAGTTCAGTTCCAATTTTATTTATCTATTTGAAACAATGTTTACATTCAATAAAGAAATTCTGGAGGGCTTCTGTGCAAGGGTTAGGATGAGCTAGCCTAAGCATTTTTATACCAATTTGACAGTTATTTTCAGTAACACGATAAACAACGCTCGGAATATTAAGTTCCTTTCTCATATTAAGTATCTTTGTGGTACGAAGGCACCCAAGGATTATCCTCAAGGCTTCGTTCTGCAATTTTTCAAGCCCTCCAAGCTTTCTTTCAGGATGCCTTAAAGTTAGTTTAGTTCATTTATTATGCACCCCATACCCATCTTGTGGGCGGTAGTGGAAAGGGTTGCAGAGGCACATAATGGGCTCAGGGACTGAACCCAACAATTCATTTAGCTAAGCAAGTTACAATCTTGATGAGCTAGTTACAAAATTCAGTATAAGTCGTCACATCAACAATAGGTTCGAGATCGATCACAAGTACAGTTTCTAAATTAAGCAACTGACATATGTGGAGAGCTAGTGTCACAATTGATATGTTTGTCCTGCACACCGCCCCTCATCCAGTGGGCAGCGGTGGATAGGTTACAATCACTTAGTTACTACTTACAGTTAGCAAACTGGGGATATTTGGCTAAAATTTCTGGTACCAGATCATTTTGAATGAAATATTGACACATCGTTGGTACATTGGTTATAGAATTGTCTCTGAATTCACTATCACATAGTGACGGAGGGGTGTGCAAATAATTTTGTTGACAGTTAACATTTGGTCAGGTCTACATCGGCAGATAATGAGAATTCCCAGAAATACTTGTAACCGAGTCTAAGCCGAGCAGTAGTAACATCTAGAAGTCTGCTGATTTTATTGGATGAACCATAGATGTGTGGCTCCTTTTGCATAATAGTATTGAACGAAAGTTAATCTCCCCAAACACTTTCGCGTTTTGGGCAAGTTACCCCTCCACTCTCTCCATTTTTGTTTGGACATTCCCTGGCAGTGCGCGGAAATACTGAAAAGTGTATACTCTTTTCAACTTTGTCACCTTAATTCTCGTCCTATGTCTTTCATTTTGGTATCAATGCGTTCGCAATAGAATTCCCAACAGAACTATGTGCATATAATGTCAAAGACAGCAGCGCGCTCCACCCGCCGACAAGATGAATGTAGGCCAAGGGTACCAGAAAAAGAAAGCTGAGCCACCCTCAGGCAACTCTCATTACATTAGAGAGCGTGATAATACTGAAAAGTGTATACCCTTTTCAACTTTGTTACCTCAATTCTCATCCTAGTTTTTTCAATTTGGCATCAATGTGTTCGCAATAGAATTCTCTACAGGACTAAAGGCATATAAACTCCAAAAGCCCGGCTTACCATCCGCAACAAACAGAGTAAGCGAGAGTGTGTTACCAGGGAGCGCACAAGAGCGATAAAATGTATACACTCTTTTCATTTTGGTCACCCCAATTGTCATCCTAGGTCTTTCATTTTGGTATCAATGTGTTAGCAATAGAATTATCTACAGGTTTAAATGCATATAAACTCCAAAAGCAAGGTGTACCATCCGCACAAAACAGAGAAAGTGAGAGAAAGTAACCCGGGAGCACTCTAGTGCAATGTAATGTGAACACTCTTTTCACTTTGGTTACCTCAATTCTCGTCATATGTCTTTCATTTTGGTATCAATGTGTTCGCAATTGTATCTGCTGGCATTTTACCCTTTGCTTGGATCTGAAGGGTTTTAGGCTCACCACGATGCAATCTGATAGTACCACAGGTGTATATACCTATCTTCAAGCAGCAATTCACTCATTCAAACCGACTTATAATAGTTATCCATATATAAATGGTAATCTTTGTTCTACCTGTTAACCTGTCATATGAAGAAAGATTGTCAAAGCTTATATTACATTCTCTAGAAAAGCAAAGAATTAGGAGTGACATATGGTAGAGGTGCACAATGGGATGAATGGACATAACAAAGGGGACATTAATGGGGTATTAAAAGTAGCAACACAAGACAGAACTCGAAACAAAGTGTAAAAATTGGAAAATTTTAGATTTAGGAAAGAACTGCATGAGTAAATACACTGGGTTTGTACCTTAAGGTTCATGTATGCAATATTACAGAGTTCCAGTTAACTCCCATGCATGCAATTAATTTATGTTATGTTTATGTTTTTTATGTTAAAATGTTTTTGTTGATTTGTTTGTATATTTTCATAAGTAAAGCATGCTTACCGTCTTATTCCAAGTTTTATGATAACTTTACAAGGTTTAAAACATAAAGTTCAATATATATTCTGGTTTTCACACAGGAATTATACGTTAATATAACATCATAATAACGTAATGATGTCGTGTAAATAACGTTATACTGACGTCATATAAATGTTATATTTATGTTATAAGAACGTAAATTGGATAGCTTTACAGAAAGTAAACAAAAAAAACTAAATGTTGACTGAAAATTATTTATTCTTAAATATAAAGCATGAAAACATTATAATACCATAGCATTCACTATTATTTTTAAATTTTTACATAAATCTTAAAAAACTGTGTCTCAAGAATATATGTTTTTAGTTATATCCTTTGGTTTTAAGAACATCAGATATACGTATTTATGTCAAAAGTTACAGTATTACCTTTGTGGAACCATTTAAAAACGTCCACAAACGTTCTGTGTTTGCTGGGTATGAACCTGTACATCTTTTCTCAATCTTTGGCGGCTTTGTTTCCAATTATTAAACAGTTAATGAGCTCCGAAGCACCAGGAGGCTGTTTATAACAATAACAACAGTTGATTGGAAAGTTTTCGTGCTTGTAAACTGTTTAATAAATGTAAGCAAGGCCGTCAAAGATTGAGGAAAGATGTACACGTTCGTAAGTGCTTTCGTGAATCTGGCCCCAGTACTGTATATAATGACGCAAAGTATGCGAATAGTTCTGCAATAGTGATCCTATCCTGCGTCATAATTTACATACATATCTACTTCTGTTTTGTGTATTAAAATTACTACATTTTTATGTTAATTTATTTCTGTAAATGATGATGATGATAAATTTCAATAAATGTAAGTAAGAACATAAGAACGGAAACTGGTCGCGTAAATGGAAATGGTTGGGTACATTTCCTTTCACCTACCTAATGCGAATATTCATGTGTCCGGACACTGGCGATGGTGTGGTATTGCCTATTTATTTGACCATATCTTTGCTTTCATTTAAGATATGTTTTCCTTGAAATGTATTTACATTATCGTCTACATCTGTCTTTATTCTGAAATAAAAACCTTTGACGTTACTTTGCATATATGTACATTAATTATAAAATTGATTGGCTTGTGTGCAGGCCTTCACACTCCCTGAGCGAGCCATCAAGTAACTATAAAAAGGCATATATCTTCACTTTCACTTCAGTTATATTTATACCAAAGTATTAACATGCAGCTTATATGTCTTTCTGATGACATAAAAAACTTCGTTTTTTACAATATATAGATTCAATTAACATTGATTTTCAAAAGGTCATAGTTCCCATCGAAAGGGAGAGCGTCGGCCAAGAAGCCTTGCTTAAAATATGAATATTTTTCCTCTCTAATAAGGTATAATCTCTGTGATGCATTAACACAAACTATTTTATATCTGCCTTTCTGATAACATATATAAATATAATCTTTATTTGTGAATATTTGTTAATTAAGCAATATATCAGAGAGCGTGTAGGGTTCGGTGTTCTATGAACGAAAAGGACTGGAGTAGTTTAAATAGCGAACGCATACCAACGAATAACGCTAGTATCTATATAACAAATTTATTGTCATGTGGAATTGATTTAACTTCCAGACACTTTTTTTTAATAAATATTAAATATTTTGTGGCTGTTTATGAAAAATATTATTATAAATACACATTCTACTTGTTAATATTACCAATTAAATTTGCGACAATTTGAGCCATGAAATACGACGACTGGATCACTGTGTACAAGAGGCTGTTATGGCAGCAAACACTCTCCAGGCGACCATATATCTTGGATAAGTCGCTCCACACAATTGTCGCTTGGACCGTCGACTTCCTATGGCGTCACCTCTCACATATTTACGTCTCATTTCGTTATGAAATTAGATTATTTCAGAGTAAAAATAGGTTTGATCATGTTCTACGTGTAGCACCAACATTCACACACACACACATTATATATATATATATATATATATGGATATTGAATAGAAGTGTTTGTAGAAAGCCTATTGGTCCATATTTCTTGATGCTTCTATATTGGAGCGGAGTCTTGAGGTGGGTAGAATATAGTTGTGCAACTATATTCTACCCACCTCAAGACTCCGCTCCAATATAGAAGCATCAAGAAATATGGACCAATAGGCTTTCTACAAACACTTCTATTCAATATCCATTGTTTCGTGTTCTGTCTTGTGTTGATACTTTTAATACCATATATATATATATATATATATATATATATATATATATATATATATATATATATATATATATATATATATATATATATATATATATATATATATATATATATATATATATATATATATATATATATATATATATATATATATATATATATATATATATATATATATATATATATATATATATATATATATATATATATATATATATATATATATATATACAGCCTACTATGCAAGGCCCGATTTGCCTAATAAGCCAAGTTTTCCTGAAATATATATTCTCTAATTTTTTTCTTATGAAATGATAAAGCTACCCATTTCATTATGTATGAGGTCAATTTTTTTTATTGGAGTTAAAATTAACGTAGATATATGACCGAACCTAACCAACCCTACCTAACCTAACCTAACCTATCTTTATAGGTTAGGTTAAGTTAGATAGCCGAGAAAGTTAGGTTAGGTTAGGTTAGGTAGGTTAGGTCGTCGAAAAAACATTAATTCATGAAAACTTGGCTTATTACGCAAATAGGGCCTTGCATAGTAGGCTGAGAAGTGAGTTCTGGCTACTAGGTACGACATATATATATATATATATATATATATATATATATATATATATATATATATATATATATATATATATATATATATATATATATATATATATATATATATATATATATATATATATATATATATATATATATATATATATATATATATATATATATATATATATATATATATATACATATATATGCTATGTTGTATGCTACAACTTGGCTGATAATAAAGCCATTCACAACTGCAGGCCTAATAAAAAAAGGAGGTGGCATAGCAATATCTTACAAAGATACCTTCATCTGCAATAGTCTCATTAGTAATAGAGACGACTATTGTGAATATACCTTTGCCAAGTTCTCCAGTAAATCCCTTAAATCCTCCTTGACTATAAGTCAAGAAATAAGTCACGACTATAAGACTATAAGTCAAGAAATCAAGAAATAATACCAGAAATAAATACAGTTTTGATATTCCTAGAGTACGTCTTAATCAAACTAGAAATGCTCTGCAAATCAAGGGGCCCAGAATGTGGAATGACCTTCCCAACCATGTTAAAGACTGTACCTCTCTCAACCAGTTTAAGATAAAAACTAAACACTACCTAATAAATTCCCTGTAATCTACCTCACTCCTCTATTGTCAACCCATGTCTGCTATTTTCTTTTTTTTTTTTTTTTTTTTAATCAACACTGTTTGTCAACCTATTGTATTTGTGCTGCTTTTTCAGTCATGTTCCCCCTTTTTTTTATCTTTATTTGTATTTGTTCTCAACATCTTTTATTCTTTATGCTCAATTAGTATTAAGTTCTAGATATTAATGTTTTCTTGCCCGAAACGCATTGCGTAATAGTGGCTTTAGGCATTGTATGCACTAGCTCTATCTATATATCAATCCATTAATGTAACATCACTTGTATGTATATACCTTACCTGAATAAACATCTGAATCTGAATCTGAAGTGCCATCTATAGATTTCCCAATACCAACATAGCTTCATTCTCAGATAACGTAAGGAATCTTATCATAAATAACAATCTCAACAAAAATCAAACCAATTTAGTGGTTTGTAATGGTGAACAAAACATGCAGATACTTATATATAACCTGTGAATAGAGTGTAATAACACCAAAACTATTTGTTTATTGTTTTATGACCATAATAATTGAATCACTAATATGATTCACTAATATATAATCCTAATAATAATCACTAATAAGGCTAGAGTAATATAAATTTCTGGTAAATTTAGAGTGATATAAATTTTTAGAGTACTGTAATATAAATTTAAATTTCATAGTCACTTCACTGACCGTTATAAATACCAGTCTGCCGTCAATAAATTCTTTGGTGAAATATTTATAATCAGGAGTAGAACTCATAAATAGGCCTAAGCAAAAAAATAAAGAATGGACATCAGTTTGCATATGAATCTGATGAGAAAATTCCTTGATTAACATACATTTCCCTACCAATCAAATGATCCCATCTTAAGTACGTCTCAGACTGTCTTCATCACCAATTCCAATGCTAAATAATATTACAACATAAATGTCCCAAATTTACCTACAGAGTATATTAAATTTTATATAAATTTCCACAGAGCAAAAACAAAGCACATTATTATTTACATAAATATGAAGAAAAACATTTAAAGCTTTGTTTTATCTTTGCTAAACTAAATAGATATTTCTATACTTATAAGCAATTTTGAGTTTTCCACCAGTGACAGCTTCTCTAGTTCTTGCTTGGTCATCTAACTTTCATAGAAGAACAACATAATAAAATATTTTCAGATTTTTACCTTTCATGGTGAAGTGTTTTTCACAAACGAAATATAATTACCTCTGAAGAACATCCAACTGACATTGTGATAAGTTAATATACCATTATGTGCCTCATTATCCTTCAACATTCTCTTAATTATCTTCCATACTCAAAGTGTTTAGCCTATTATCTGCATGTATCATCTTATGCCTCTTCATATGTCCAAGCTGACGGAATCTCTTTCCACACTCTGGACGCTCATGAGGTTTGTCACCTGAATGCACTAACATGTGAGTCTTCATATTTCCACTCTGACTAAATCTCTTTCCACACTCTGGACACTCATGAGGTTTGTCTCCTGAATGCACTAACATGTGCTCTATTATAGATCTACGTTTTCTAAATTTTTGGCCACACTCGGCACATTGAAAAGGTCTCTCATCCGCATGCACCATCCGGTGTCTCTTCATATGTCCAAAAAGTCTGAATCTTTTCCCACACTCTGGACATTCATGAGGTTTGTCATCTGAATGCACTAACATGTGCTGAATTATATTTCCACGTTTTCTAAATTTTTTGCCACATTCAGCACATTCTAAAGGTCTTTCGTCCGCATGCACCATCCTATGAGTCTTCATATGTGCGAGATGACAGAATCTCTTCCCACACTCTGGACACTCGTGAGGTCTATCACCTGAATGCACTAACATGTGAGTCTTCATAGTTCCACGATGAGTGAATCTCTTCCCACACTCTGGACATTCATGAGGTTTGTCACCTGAATGCACTAGCATGTGAGACTTCATATATCCAAGACGACTGAATCTCTTCCCACATTCTGGACATTCATGAGGTTGGTCATCTGAATGCACTAGCATGTGAGACTTCATATATCCAAGACGACTGAATCTCTTCCCACACTCTGGACATTCATGAGGTTTGTCATCTGTATGCACTAGCATGTGAGACTTCATATCTCCAAGACAACTGAATTTCTTCCCACATTTTGGACACTCATGAAGTTTGTTACCAGAATGCACTAACGTGTGACGCTTCATACCTCCAAGACGACTGAATCTCTTCCCACACTCTGGACATTCATGAGGTTTGTCATCTGTATGCACTAGCATGTGAGACTTCATATCTCCAAGACAACTGAATTTCTTCCCACATTTTGGACACTCATGAAGTTTGTTACCAGAATGCACTAACGTGTGACGCTTCATACCTCCAAGACGACTGAATCTCTTCCCACACTCTGGACATTCATGAGGTTTGTCATCTGAATGCACTAGCATGTGAGACGGGTCCATAGAATTACCCAAGTCGGCCCAAATCAGGCCAAAACTACCCAAATCGTCCTAGCATTACGTAAGTAATGAAGAAATATGGTATATTTACTTACTATAATGTTGGTGCTACACGTAGAACATGATCAAACCTATTTTTACTCTGAAATAATCTAATTTCATAACGAAATGAGACGTAAATATGTGAGAGGTGACGCCATAGGAAGTCGACGGTCCAAGCGACAATTGTGTGGAGCGACTTATCCAAGATATATGGTCGCCTGGAGAGTGTTTGCTGCCATAACAGCCTCTTGTACACAGTGATCCAGTCGTCGTATTTCATGGCTCAAATTGTCGCAAATTTAATTGGTAATATTAACAAGTAGAATGTGTATTTATAATAATATTTTCATAAACAGCCACAAAATATTTAATATTTATTAAAAAAAAGTGTCTGGAAGTTAAATCAATTCCACATGACAATAAATTTGTTATATAGATACTAGCGTTATTCGTTGGTATGCGTTCGCTATTTAAACTACTCCAGTCCTTTTCGTTCATAGAACACCGAACCCTACACGCTCTCTGATATATTGCTTAATTAACAAATATTCACAAATAAAGATTATATTTATATATGTTATCAGAAAGGCAGATATAAAATAGTTTGTGTTAATGCATCACAGAGATTATACCTTATTAGAGAGGAAAAATATTCATATTTTAAACAAGGCTTCTTGGCCGACGCTCTCCCTTTCGATGGGAACTATGACCTTTTGAAAATCAATGTTAATTGAATCTATATATTGTAAAAAACGAAGTTTTTTATGTCATCAGAAAGACATATAAGCTGCATGTTAATACTTTGGTATAAATATAACTGAAGTGAAAGTGAAGATATATGCCTTTTTATAGTTACTTGATGGCTCGCTCAGGGAGTGTGAAGGCCTGCACACAAGCCAATCAATTTTATAATTAATGTACATATATGCAAAGTAACGTCAAAGGTTTTTATTTCAGAATAAAGACAGATGTAGACGATAATGTAAATACATTTCAAGGAAAACATATCTTAAATGAAAGCAAAGATATGGTCAAATAAATAGGCAATACCACACCATCGCCAGTGTCCGGACACATGAATATTCGCATTAGGTAGGTGAAAGGAAATGTACCCAACCATTTCCATTTACGCGACCAGTTTCCGTTCTTATGTTCTTACTTACATTTATTGAAATTTATCATCATCATCATTTACAGAAATAAATTAACATAAAAATGTAGTAATTTTAATACACAAAACAGAAGTAGATATGTATGTAAATTATGACGCAGGATAGGATCACTATTGCAGAACTATTCGCATACTTTGCGTCATTATATACAGTACTGGGGCCAGATTCACGAAAGCACTTACGAACGTGTACATCTTTCCTCAATCTTTGACGGCCTTGCTTACATTTATTAAACAGTTTACAAGCACGAAAACTTTCCAATCAACTGTTGTTATTGTTATAAACAGCCTCCTGGTGCTTCGGAGCTCATTAACTGTTTAATAATTGGAAACAAAGCCGCCAAAGATTGAGAAAAGATGTACAGGTTCATAAGTGCTTGCGTAAGTGCTTTCGTGAATCTGGCCCCTGGAATTTAAAAAAAATCGCGGAATTCAGAGATAACACCATCATTGGTGTCCAAGAAAAGTGTAAGTACTTCATTTATAATGATGTGCTGCCCGAAATATTAGCGAAGTATCTAAAATTTGCTTACTGTAAGTAATTCCTGCAAATGATTGTAAAGCCGTCGCCCAGTTGGGTGGGTGTGGAGCACATGACTGTTAAGCTGCCGCCCAGTTGGTTGGGTGTGGAGCACATAACTGTAAAGCTGCCGCCCAGTTGGGTGGGTGTGGAGCACATGACTGTTAAGCTGCCGCCCAGTTGGGTGGGTGTGGAGCACATGACTGTTAAGCTGCCGCCCAGTTGGGTGGGTGTGGAGCACATGACTGTAAAGCTGCCGCCCAGTTGGGTGGGTGTGGAGCACATGACTGTTAAGCTGCCGCCCAGTTGGGTGGGTGTGGAGCACATGACTGTTAAGCTGCCGCCCAGTTGGGTGGGTGTGGAGCACATGACTATAAAGCTGCCGCCCAGTTGGGTGGGTGTGGAGCACATGACTGTTAAGCTGCCGCCCAGTTGGGTGGGTGTGGAGCACATGACTGTAAAGCTGCCGCCCAGTTGGGTGGGTGTGGAGCACATGACTGTTAACCCAGCAAACATTTTCATGTTTTTAAAACATCCTAAAAACGACATTTCATTGTTTTCAGCACGTTAATAATTACGTTTAGAAAAGGTTTTTTGAGAACTTTTATATACAACCTTAGAACGTAAATAATTAACATTTCTAAAAACTTTTTTATAATCTTTTAATTACCTACATTAAAACGTTTAGGGTAAATTAGGGTATAATAATTTTGTAATTCATATCTGAAATAGAAAGGGAGAGAAAGAAAGAAGACATATCTGAGAAAGAAATGGACATCCTATATATGTATGTGTAAATTACAAATAAATAGGGTACAAAAAGATAATTAAAATATTATATTTATTTAATTAAGAATGAGTAATACAACAAAATATATGTAATAGCTCGAAATATATAGACTATATCTATAACAATATAAAAGTAAAAATTTTAAAATCTATAAAAATCTATATATGCAATATGTGAACACAATAGATTTTGTGATCAAGCAGCCTGTGATTCATGTCATGCTGAGATCAGTCTGACGTTACAAGCAGTTATTGTTACTTAAAACTAAAACAAGTAAAATTTTCCGAGTATACATATAACACTATAGTTTTTCTATGACATAATTATTATTATTACATAATTACTATGACATAATTACCATGACATTACTATGACATATACTATGACATAATTATTATTATTAATAATAATAATAAAAATCTATTAATCAAAAGTTTAGGACTAATTAACTAAAAATAAAAATCTACAAGTGAATGTAAACACAGTCAAGTATAATATTCATGTAGAAAGAGAAAGAAAAAGAGAGAGAAGGAAAGAAAGAGAAAGAAAGAAAGGGAGAAAGAGAAAGAAAAGAAAAAACAGTCATGTATAATATTCATATTAGCACCATGCAATATAACTTAGATTAAGTAAAAAATCTCAGACATTTTTAAATCAAATGAAATATGAGAGCCAGAGAGAGAGACCCAGAGCCAGAGAGAGAGAGCGAGAGCCAGAGAGAGAGAGAGCATGAGCCAGAGAGAGAGAGCCAGAGAGAGAGAGAGAGAGAGAGAGAGAGAGAGAGAGAGAGAGAGAGAGAGAGAGAGAGCAAGAGAGAGAGAGAGCCAGAGAGAGCGAAAGAGCCAGAGAGAGCGAGAGAGCCAGAGAGAGAGAGAGAGAGAGAGAGAGAGAGAGAGAGAGAGAGAGAGACAGAGCCAGAGAGAGAGAGCCAGAGAGAGCGAGAGAGCCAGAGAGAGAGAGAGAGCCAGAGAGAGAGAGCGAGCCAGAGAGAGAGAGAGAGCCAGAGAGAAAGAGCCAGAGCCAGAGAGAGAGAGAGAGCCAGAGAGAGAGAGCGAGCCAGAGAGAGAGAGAGAGAGAGAGAGAGCCAGAGAGAGAGAGAGAGCCAGAGAGAGAGAGAGAGCCAGAGAGAGAGAGCGAGAGAGAGCAAGAGAGCCAGAGAGAGAGAGCGAGAGAACAAGAGAGCCAGAGAGAGAGAGCGAGAGAGAGAGAGCCAGAGAGAGAGAGAGAGAGAGAGAGCAAGAGAGCCAGAGAGAGAGAGCGAGAGAGAGGGAGAGAGAGAGAGAGAGAGAGAGAGAGAGAGAGAGAGAGAGAGAGAGAGAGAGAGAGAGAGAGAGAGAGAGAGAGAGAGAGAGAGAGAGAGACAGACAGACAGACAGAGAGAGAGACAGAAAGACACACACACAACAAAAGAGGAGACAGAACAAAATTAAGGCAAGGAGAGAGAAGACAGAACAGAAACAACAGAGAGAGGAGAGAAATGAGAAATCATTGAAGAGAAGGGGAAGAGAAACACAAGATAAGAAAAAGATACAAGAAAAATATACAAGATAAAAATGACATAAATGAATACCACAAATATAAAAAGTAAAGGAAGAGAGAAGCTAGAAGAGACAGGAAACGAGAGGTGTTAGAAGAGAGGAGGAAAGAAGAGATTAAAAGACAAGAAAAACAGGAGAGAAACGTAAAAGAAATAAAAAAAAGGGACATTTGTGAGGAGAGAAAATAGAGAGACCAGAGAAGACCATATATCAAGAGTGTGAGGATAAAGACTTATATATTTTCTTAGTAGACATCCTCTGGCTCTTGTTGCCCCTCTTGTATACGAATTGTACTTGCAAGTTTTCCCTGAAAAGATATTAACAAAATTAATATTTAATTATTTATTTATATAAATTACACACACACAAACTTTATATATATATATATATATATATATATATATATATATATATATATATATATATATATATATATATATATATATATATATATATATATATATATATATATATGTATATATATAGAGAGAGAGAGAGAGACCAGAGACCAATTATATATATATATATATATATATATATATATATATATATATATATATATATATATATATATATATATATATATATATATATATATAATTTCGTAAACCTCACCCTGTAAACATTCATGTTTCTACATGTTAAACAAGCTACGAGGATGAGGGAAGGGGATGTTCCCTCCATGCTGGATATTATATTTACCAGGAAAGAGAAAGATATATTTATCATTCAGTACCTCCCTCCTTTGGTACCTCCCTTTTCCTCTTTTCAGTACCTCCCTCCTTTTACCCAAGTGACATGGTCACTTGGGTAAAAGTGACCATGTCTTTTTGGGAATAAAGTATGCAATGCATTATAATCTGGAAGAAAATGAGCTTGAAGCAGTTGAAAAACCTGACTTGTGGAGAGGTCATTATGGGGAACTCAGATATTTCCTTAAGGAATTTGACAAACACTTGCTGTTAGGACATGAAGTAAATGAGATGTATGTCAAGTTTTGTGAAATATATGATAATGGCACAACAAAATTTATACTAAAGCAGAGATGCAGAACTAGGAAAAGGGGAAAAATTGCCCAAACATACAAGCAATACAAAGATGCGAGAAACAGCAATAGCAGTAAGGAGAGGGGCAGAAAGACTGACTTTCGGTCATATTCAACAACACAAATATACATACACACACACACATTATTGGAAAAAATTGGAATTGGAATATTGGAAAAAAAACTTAAAACTAAATGGGTAGAACACCTGGAGAGAAATGATATAATTTCAGACAGACAGTATGGTTTTCGATTTGGAAGATCCTGTGTATCGAATTTACTCAGTTTCTATGATCGAGCAACAGATATATTACAGGAAAGAGATGGTTGGGTTGACTGCATCTATCTGGACCTAAAAAAGGCATTCGACAGTTCCACATAGAGAGGTTGTTCTGGAAACTGGAAAATATTGGAGGGGTGACAGGTAAGCTTCTAATATGGATGAAAAATTTTCTGACTGATAGAAAAATGAGGGCAGTAATCAGAGGCAATGTATCGGACTGGAGAAATGTCACAAGTGGAGTACCACAGGGTTCAGTTCTTGCACCAGTGATGTTTATTGTCTACATAAATGATCTACCAGTTGGTATACAGAATTACATGAACATGTTTGCTGATGATGCTAAGATAATAGGAAGGATAAGAAATTTAGATGATTGTCATGCCCTTCAAGAAAACCTGGATAAAATAAGTATATGGAGCACCACTTGGCAAATGGAATTTAATGTTAATAAATGCCATGTTATGGAATGTGGAACAGGAGAACATAGACCCCACACAACCTATACATTATGTGAGAAATCTTTAAAGAATTCTGATAAAGAAAGAGATCTAGGGGTGGTTCTAGATAGAAAACTATCACCTGAGGACCACATAAAGAATATTGTGCGAGGAGCCTATGCTACGCTTTCTAACTTTAGAATTGCGTTTAAATACATGGATGGTGATATACTAAAGAAATTGTTTATGACTTTTGTTACGCCAAAGCTAGAATATGCAGCTGTTGTGTGGTGCCCAACAACAGAAGTTGGCCCATATCTTAAGAAGCACATCAACAAACTGGAAAAGGTGCAAAGACATGCTACTAAGTGGCTCCCAGAACTGAAGGGCAAGAGCTACGAGGAGACGTTAGAGGCATTAAATATGCCAAAACTAAAAGACAGAAGAAAGAGGTGACATGATCACTACATACAAAATAGTAACAGGAATTGATAAAATCGACAGGGAAGATTTCCTGAGACCTGGAACTTCAAGAACAGGAGGTCATAGATTGAAACTAGCTTAACACAGATGCTAAAGAAATATAAGAAAATTCATTTTCGCAAATAGTGGTAGACGGTTGGAACAAGTTAGGTGAGAAGGTGGTGGAGGCCAAGACTGTCAGTAATTTCAAAGCGTTATATGACAAAGAGTGCTGGGAAGACGGTCTCATCCTGTAACTACACTTAGGTAATTACACACACACACACACACACACACACACACACACACACACACACACACACACATATATATATATATATATATATGTCGTACCTAGTAGCCAGAACGCACTTTTCAGCCTACTATTCAAGGCCCGATTTGCCTAATAAGCCAAGTTTTCATGAATTAATATATTTTCTCTATTTTTTTTTCTTATGAAATGATAAAGCTATCCATTTCATTATGTATGAGGTCAATTCTTTTTTTATTGGAGTTAAAATTAATATAGATATATGACCGAACCTAACCTATCTTTATAGGTTAGGTTAGGTAGCTGAAAATGTTAGGTTAGGTAGTCGAAAAAACATTAATTCATGAAAACTTGGCTTATTAGGCAAATCGGGCCTTGCATAGTAGGCTGAGATGTGCGTTCTGGCTACTAGGTACGACACATTATATATATATTTATATATATATATATATATCGGACAATTAGTAAAAAAAAAAAAAAAAATTAAATTATTTTACCTTGTACCTAGATCCACCAGGCCTGTTTGGTGCTTCAGTACTTCAGAAATCTGGAAGGTCACATCCTCCTCCTCAACTTGTGGATGTGCGTTGATAGATGATTCTGTAAAATTAAGTTATTTATATAATAATAAATTCAGTATAACAATAATATTCTGTAAAATTAAAAGTAATTTATACATCAATCAGATAAAACTCTCCAGAGATGGTGATACACAACATATAAAGGACAAGTTTCAGAACAAAATATGCATTTAGGAATAAGGTTTTGTACATGTAGGTAGCACATGAGAAAATAAGTGGAAGGTGATCAAGTTTATATTAACATGTTAATGGCTTTGTTAAGGCTTTGCAAGAATGAAAAAATAATAATAATATAATATCACTTACCAATTAATTGTACATCATTTATAAGTCAATTACTTGCATTATTATTATTCAATACTAATGATATAAAAATGCATTTTGAAATCTACTATTTATGCAAGTATTAAGCACAGGATCATGAAATAAACTGCAAAATACTGTAATGGATAAACCAATTAAGTTTACATTTTCCTATAGCTAAGTCAGTCAGTTCTATTAGCAGCAGAGAACAATTATGCCCAACCTCTATTAAATGAAACAATCTTAAGAGCAAGTGATAGAAATATAATCATTTATGCTTGGGAAAATATTATGGAATGGTTCCAAATATGAAAAATATTAAGTTTTTTGGTTAAAATTTTTTAACTTAAAATTAAATTTTTAAGTGAATTTTAAACTTTAAAAAAATTATTTAATTTTTTTGTTACTTACTTAAAATAACATTATATAGTTCTTGTTTTTGTAGAAATGCCAATTTCTTCTTTTGCCCTTCCAGACTGTATAGTGACCACCGGCCGTTTGTTCATATCTTCATTATTCTTCGAACTGTGGTTGCACAATCAGACCCACGTACACTGGTTAAAAGCATCACCTAAAAGCAACAACAAAAATGTAGTACACTGACGAATTTTGAAAATATATAAATATAAAAATATATATATATATATGTGTTGTACCTAGTAGCCAGAATGCACTTCTCAGCCTACAATGCAAGGCCCGATTTGCCTAATAAGCCAAGTTTTCCTGAATTAATATATTTTCTCTAATTTTTTTCTTATGAAATGATAAAGCTACCCATTTCATTACGTATGACGTAAAAAAAAATTATTGGCGTTAAAATTAACGTAGATATATGACCGAACCTAACCAACCCTACCTAACCTAACCTAACCTATCTCTATAGGTTAGGTTAGGTTAGGTAGCCGAAAAAGTTAGGTTAGGTTAGGTGGTCGAAAAAACATTAATTCATGAAAACTTGCCTTATTAGGCAAATCGGGCCTTGCATAGTAGACTGAGAAGTGCGTTCTGGCTACTAGGTACGACATTATATATATATATATATATATATATATATATATATATATATATATATATATATATATATATATATATATATATATGTCGTACTTAGTAGCCAGAACGCACTTCTCAGCCTATTATGCAAGGCCCAATTTGCCTAATAAGCCAAGTTTTCATGAATTAATATATTTACTATAATTTTTTTCTTATGAAATGATAAAGCAACCCTTTTCTCTATGTATGAGGTCAATTTTTTTTTATTGGAGTTAAAATTAACGTAGATATATGACCGAACCTAACCAACCCTACCTAACCTAACCTAACCTATATTTATAGGTAAGGTTAGGTTAGGTAGCCAAAAAACCCTAGGTTAGGTTAGGTTAGGTAGGTTAGGTAGACGAAAAAACATTAATTCATGAAAACTTGGCTTATTAGGCAAATCGGGCCTTGAATAGTAGGCTGAGAGGTGCGTTCTGGCTACTAGGTACGACATATATATATATATATATATATATATATATATATATATATATATATATATATATATATATATATATATATATATATATATATATATATATATATATATGTCGTACCTAGTTGCCAGAACGCACTTCTCAGCCTACTATTTGAGGCCCGATTTGCCTAATAAGCCAAGTTTTCATGAATTAATTGTTTTTCGACTACCTAACCTAACCTAACCTAACTTTTTCGGCTACCTAAGCAAACCTAACCTATAAAGATAGGTTAGGTTAGGTTAGGTAGGGTTGGTTAGGTTCAGTCATATATCTACATTAATTTTAACTCCAATAAAAAAAATTGACCTCATACATAATGAAATTGGTAGCTTTATCATTTCATAAGAAAAAAATTAGAGAAAATATATTAATTCAGGAAAACTTGGCTTATTAGGCAAATCTGGCCTTGTATAGTAGGCCGGGAAGTGCATTCTGGCTACTAGGTACGACACACACACACACACACACACATTATATATATATATATATATATATATATATATATATATATATATATATATATATATATATATATATATATATATATATATATATATATATATATATATACAGCCTACTATGCAAGGCCCGATTTGCCTAATAAGCCAAGTTTTCCTGAAATATATATTCTCTAATTTTTTTCTTATGAAATGATAAAGCTACCCATTTCATTATGTATGAGGTCAATTTTTTTTATTGGAGTTAAAATTAACGTAGATATATGACCGAACCTAACCAACCCTACCTAACCTAACCTAACCTATCTTTATAGGTTAGGTTAAGTTAGATAGCCGAGAAAGTTAGGTTAGGTTAGGTTAGGTAGGTTAGGTCGTCGAAAAAACATTAATTCATGAAAACTTGGCTTATTACGCAAATAGGGCCTTGCATAGTAGGCTGAGAAGTGAGTTCTGGCTACTAGGTACGACATATATATATATATATATATATATATATATATATATATATATATATATATATATATATATATATATATATATATATGTATGCCATATACATATATATGCTATGTTGTATGCTACAACTTGGCTGATAATAAAGCCATTCACAACTGCAGGCCTAATAAAAAAAGGAGGTGGCATAGCAATATCTTACAAAGATACCTTCATCTGCAATAGTCTCATTAGTAATAGAGACGACTATTGTGAATATACCTTTGCCAAGTTCTCCAGTAAATCCCTTAAATCCTCCTTGACTATAAGTGCCATCTATAGATTTCCCAATACCAACATAGCTTCATTCTCAGATAACGTAAGGAATCTTATCATAAATAACAATCTCAACAAAAATCAAACCAATTTAGTGGTTTGTAATGGTGAACAAAACATGCAGATACTTATATATAACCTGTGAATAGAGTGTAATAACACCAAAACTATTTGTTTATTGTTTTATGACCATAATAATTGAATCACTAATATGATTCACTAATATATAATCCTAATAATAATCACTAATAAGGCTAGAGTAATATAAATTTCTGGTAAATTTAGAGTGATATAAATTTTTAGAGTACTGTAATATAAATTTAAATTTCATAGTCACTTCACTGACCGTTATAAATACCAGTCTGCCGTCAATAAATTCTTTGGTGAAATATTTATAATCAGGAGTAGAACTCATAAATAGGCCTAAGCAAAAAAATAAAGAATGGACATCAGTTTGCATATGAATCTGATGAGAAAATTCCTTGATTAACATACATTTCCCTACCAATCAAATGATCCCATCTTAAGTACGTCTCAGACTGTCTTCATCACCAATTCCAATGCTAAATAATATTACAACATAAATGTCCCAAATTTACCTACAGAGTATATTAAATTTTATATAAATTTCCACAGAGCAAAAACAAAGCACATTATTATTTACATAAATATGAAGAAAAACATTTAAAGCTTTGTTTTATCTTTGCTAAACTAAATAGATATTTCTATACTTATAAGCAATTTTGAGTTTTCCACCAGTGACAGCTTCTCTAGTTCTTGCTTGGTCATCTAACTTTCATAGAAGAACAACATAATAAAATATTTTCAGATTTTTACCTTTCATGGTGAAGTGTTTTTCACAAACGAAATATAATTACCTCTGAAGAACATCCAACTGACATTGTGATAAGTTAATATACCATTATGTGCCTCATTATCCTTCAACATTCTCTTAATTATCTTCCATACTCAAAGTGTTTAGCCTATTATCTGCATGTATCATCTTATGCCTCTTCATATGTCCAAGCTGACGGAATCTCTTTCCACACTCTGGACGCTCATGAGGTTTGTCACCTGAATGCACTAACATGTGAGTCTTCATATTTCCACTCTGACTAAATCTCTTTCCACACTCTGGACACTCATGAGGTTTGTCTCCTGAATGCACTAACATGTGCTCTATTATAGATCTACGTTTTCTAAATTTTTGGCCACACTCGGCACATTGAAAAGGTCTCTCATCCGCATGCACCATCCGGTGTCTCTTCATATGTCCAAAAAGTCTGAATCTTTTCCCACACTCTGGACATTCATGAGGTTTGTCATCTGAATGCACTAGCATGTGAGACTTCACATCTCCAAGACGACTGAATCTCTTCCCACACTCTGGACATTCATGAGGTTTGTCATCTGAATGCACTAACATGTGCTGAATTATATTTCCACGTTTTCTAAATTTTTTGCCACATTCAGCACATTCTAAAGGTCTTTCGTCCGCATGCACCATCCTATGAGTCTTCATATGTGCAAGATGACAGAATCTCTTCCCACACTCTGGACACTCGTGAGGTCTATCACCTGAATGCACTAACATGTGAGTCTTCATAGTTCCACGATGAGTGAATCTCTTCCCACACTCTGGACATTCATGAGGTTTGTCACCTGAATGCACTAGCATGTGAGACTTCATATTTCCAAGCTGACTGAATCTCTTCCCACACTCTGGACATTCATGAGGTTTGTCACCTGAATGCACTAGCATGTGAGACTTCATACTTACAAGCTGACTGAATCTCTTCCCACACTCTGGACACTCATGAAGTTTGTTACCAGAATGCACTAACGTGTGACGCTTCATATCTCCAAGACGACTGAATCTCTTCCCACACTCTGGACATTCATGAGGTTTGTCACCTGAATGCACTAACATGTGACGCTTTATGTGTCCAAGACGAGTTCCACACTGTGGACACTGGTGCGTCTTCATCTTCTTTATTATGGGTGCAGTTTGTGTGAAGGTATTCTCCTCTGGGTGATTGCAAGAGTGGTGATGGTGGGAGACGCGTCAGGATCAAAGTCAATGTTGACGGTTGGGCAAGGCTTGAGTGTTGTTTCTTAAACTTAGACTTGATATGAGCCCCTAGCGGTCACTGGTAGTGCTTCTTCTTTATAATAGGTCACTTAATCCCTAAACTTGCTAAATATTAACTCCCTCCACACATTCTCTTGTGTCAACTACATTTACAAAACCCTGTTCTTAAATGCAAACCATGCTCTGAAACTCTCCCTGGACAGATGTAATAGGACCCATTATCACCACACCAGAAATAAATATCTCTTTGATATCCCCAGGGTCAAACTTAATCTGTGTAAACACTCTATGCAAATTAAGGGACCTAGTTTATGGAACTCACTCCCTAGTGAATTGAAAAACTGTAAAACTTTTGCCTTATTTAAAAGCAAAACCAAAAAGTACCTAACTTCATCTTCTTAGTTTCCTACACTGAGCTTTAAATTTGCTCTGTACCTAGTGTTACCCAATCTCCTAATTTTTATGTAATTTCAAACAACCTTATCATTGTGTTCATTGCTGTCTTCTTTTATGTGCTAGCCATATGCTGTATTGTGACTACCAATTTTAGTCAACTACCATTCAAGCTGTCATTGCAACCAATCTTATATTGTTTCTGCTGTATTATGCCTACCAATTTTTTTTTTTTTTTTTTTTTTTTTTTTTTTTTTGTCAACTACCATTCAAGCTGTCATTGCAATCAATCTTAGCTACCTATGTGCTTTAATATACTGTACCTACAATTTTCTCTCATCTTTTTTTCATTTCATGCAATCTGTTATCATTTTTTGTCTATAATTTTGCAAGTATTTACCTCCTTAAAATTTTCTTAGATTAAGGACCTGCCCGAAACGCTGCGCGTGCTAGTGGCTTTACAAGACTGTAATTACCATATTTGTATCCTCACATTCCTTATGTACATTCTTGTATATGCATAAATAAAATAAATAAATAAATAGGTGCAGTTTGTGTCAAGGTTTCATGCTCCTCTCTGGACACTCACTAGCACTGTTGACAAAATGGCGCTCGATGCACATACAAGCATTCCAATGTTTTTCTCTGGTTCCATATCTTATTCCTTCAACTTATTTTTATTTGGAGCTGGTTGTGTTCATTTAATATTTTGTTTTCCTCGTGTTTTCCAGTCGCAGAAAGTACTTGGAATTGTTTCTTTAAATATAATAGCACATAATTAAATATTTTTTAAAGGAAACAGTTCTCCCTTGGTGGATGTACGTCTATGCATGTGAGGAGCCCTGCACACGCCTAGATTTAGATTTAGATTTTTTATTCAGGTAAAGGTATTTATTTATTTATTTATTTATTTATATACAAGAAGGTACCATGGGATTGTGAGGATACATAGTATAGTAATTACAATCTTATAAATCCACTAGTACGCGCAGCGTTTCGGGCAGGGGCTGGATTCAGGAAGGTACTTACGAAGGTTTTTCCTCTTAGCTAAGAACGTTTTCCTTCTTAGCGCCTTCGTGGCGGCTACGTCCGTATTCTAGTAGCTACACTAAGTGGAAAAACCTTTGTAAGTTCATTCCGGGATTTAAGTGTGGTTTCGACCACTCGTAGCTTTACATAAACTGGATATAAGTCATTTTTTCTCTACTACATAACACTATTATTATTAACATCTTTATGGACAAAATTAATTACAATTTTGCCTAATCTGAGAATTTTGATAGTCTTATTAAAGTGAGGATAATGCTAGTATTCACTGTCACGCAGGACAGAGGGTCATACATCAGACAATAGGTCTAAACTGTAGGCTGAAGCACATATATATCATGATTACAATCAATATTTTAATGTAAGGATATGTGAAAACAACTTTCTATTGTGCACTGCCACACAAGGGCAGGGATGGCCCGGGTTCATAAGTGATACAGCTTAGAAGTAATATAAATAAAAATTGTTCTTCATTCTTTAAAATGGACAAGCAAATTTTGGGTAAATTGTTAGGATGTCGTCCAGAACACCTGAGTCAATAAAATAGTTACACAGTTGATGGTACAATAGCTTTTTCTTTGATTTCATTTATTACCTAGGTTGCCTAGACTCGCCATGCTCCCTTACTCCATTGTACCCCTGGCTTTGCCTGCATCTCAAATTGCAAATTGTTACTTACAGTGTACCTGAGAGTACTTGTAAGCAATCTACCTCATTTTTCATTTTTGCTCAATTTGTTTTTGTATTGCTTAGTCTTGTTTATATTTTTGTTTTGTATTTATATATCTTGTGTTTTGTATAGTCCATGTTTATATGTTTTTTCTTTAATCTCATTTATTACCTAGGTTGCCTAGCCTAGCCATACTCCCTTACTCCATTGTACCCCTGTAAGCCCCTTTTGTGTTTGTTTTGTACAGTATTGTGTACATTTTTTTTCCCTATTTCATAGCTTATTTCTACCTTGTAATTTGCCTTTCTTTCCTTGTTTTTCCTGCAATCAACTTTTTTTATGCAGACAAGTATAGACCCAGAACTTAACCTCTTATCCACTATCTATGACAATAATCATCTTAATGATCTAAATTGCAGATATTTTGCAGCACATGATGTAAACAATGTATTAACTCATAATCACAATATCTCTGTAATCAATTTGAACGTTAGATCCCTAGGTAAACACTTCGATGATGTTAGTGCCTTGACTGAACTTATTGACAACAAATTCTCTTTTATTATACTTACTGAAACATGGTTGAAAGAGGATACTACTCAACTCTTTAACATGCCCAACTACTCAGCAATTCACAACTGTCGTCAACTTCAGAGAGGTGGTGGCACTGCTCTTTACTACCACCAAGAACTAACATGCTTAAAAGAAATTAGAACTAGAGACTGATATGGGGAGTATATCTTCGCCAGCTTCAGAGTCAAGGGTGCCGAGTCTGTCCTGTCTGTGGGTGCAGTTTATAGAATTCCTAACACTGATGAGTCCGAATTCAACTCAAACCTTAGAAATCTAATACTTGATAACAGACTGAACAAAAACCACCTAATTATCGCAGGGGACTTTAATATTGACCTCTGCGAGCCAGAACACCCTACTGCTGTTAGCTTCCTCAACTGTATGAATTCCTGCTTCCTCATACCCTTAATCACTAGACCTACTAGAATCACTGATAGCACTGCCACGACTCTAGATCACATCTGGACAAACATAACCTCTCCGCTTACTTCAGGTATAATCACCGATAGCACTACAGACCATTACCCCACATTTCTCTTAACTAACATTAGCAAACCACCTCTTGAGTCATGAGAGATACGTTTTAGACTACACAATGAAACTGCTATAGACAATTTTATAACTGCTGCTGATAATGTCAACTGGGAGTCCGAGTTAGGTAACATAGAGGACATCAACCTAGCAGTGCAATCTTTTCTCCAAAAAACTCTTAGCCTTTATAATACCCACTGTCCTATGCTTACAAAACAAGTCACAACCAAAAGGCTTAACAATCGCTGGCTTACAAAGGGAATACTTAAATCTATTAATAAAAAACATGACCTTGAGAAGAAGTATAGGTTAGGAATTGTCTCCAAAGAATTCTCAAAGAATTACTCATTATTGCTATCTAAGATAATTAGACGAGCCAAAACTAAATACTATGAAGATAAATTTACCCAAATAAAGAGCAACATTAAACAAACTTGGAGAAAAATTTCACAAATATTGGGAACAAAGAAGTCTTTCAATAACAAACCGACTCTCCTGTCTAATAACGATGGTCAGCTTTCAGCCTCTGATTCTGCTATTGAGTTCAATAGGTTCTTCGCTTCCATTGGTTCATCCCTTGCAAATGATATTCCATCTTCCAGTACTGACATTAAGGACTATCTTACAGGTAACTATCCACAGTCTCTGTACCTAAAGCCTATTAATTCCACTGACGTCAATGAGATAATCCTTTCCCTTAAAACCAAGTCTGGTGCCCTTGAGGAGATACCAACTTTAATTTACAAAAAAGCCTCCAGATCTTTAGCCCCTGCTATTGCTTTGCTCTGTATATATATGTATATGTACGCATACGTCTGTGTGTGTATATGTATGTGTATAAAGTATATGTGGAAGCTGGTCAGAATTCAATTTCACCTTTGTAAATGCACGTTAATGACACTATGTAAAAGACACATCGAACACTTTATGTAGGGCATACGTAAATCTGTGTATTTATGTATTTACGTATGTAGCTTAGCCTAGCATTTTAAAAACACTACAATTACCTTATGTGGTTGATTGTTCAATAAATCCCTGAACTATATGTTTAACAAATCTCTAACCCTATCAATGGAGTTAGTTAGTTTAGTTCTTATATTATGCATCCTATACCCATCTTGTGGGCGGTAGTGGAAAGGGTTAGAGTCCATGGCGGACTGAAGAAAATGTATATATGCTGGTTAGCATTGTTAATGTGTGGCCACGTCTGTGGTAGAAAATAATACAAAAAATCAAATAAAGGTATTATTGAAACTTTATAGGAAAACATTAAATCCTAAATATAGCTTTAATATTATACTTGAAATATTGTATACTTTGCTCTCTCCATCGTACTTCTGCACCTGCTGGCAAGTGGTTCGGTGCAGTGTGCAGGTGATGTTCATTACTGGGTGAGCTGGCAGGTGGTGCTCACCTGCCAGCTCACCCAACGAAAATTTGTTTTTTAATACACTTACACTTTTATTGGGTCTTTCCTTCACCTTCATTCAAGCACTAGTGTATTACAGTAAGTGTTTTAATTATAATATTTATTAACGTTATTATTTTTAATTTTTATTATTATTAGTATTATTATTAACAGGAGAGGATCGAGTGTGTGTGTGTGTGGGGGGGGGGGGGTATAATGGTACACATGTCCACATCCCAATGCCCGCCCTTCCAGGACTGGGGGTGCGGGGGTGTACAATAAACTATACCCACATCCGGCGGCAGCTTGTCGAAGGCGGAAGTGTAGCCTAGAGAATTTGTCATGATAATTAGTGATGACTCTTATTTTGATTATGGGTCCGTAATCCAGTTAAGCTTTTATTCTTAATTTATATTACAATGCTGGTAAAATACACTTCTTGATGATGAGTATGGAGTACAAATGAACTCATTGTGTACCCAAGTTCAAGTTCAAGTATGTTTATTGAGATAAGCAATAAATACATCTCAAAGGGATAGAGTAGCTTAGGCTATTTCAACCCCCCTCTAATTTAAGTCCCTCAAGGGGCGCACAAATACTGTGACTACAAATAGACAAATAACATTACAAGAATCCAAACAAGAATTGTGTACCCTATACTCACAGGATGAATATAGGGTACACAATAAACTACCACTCACATCATGGGTCAACCCGTTCTCGCAAATTTAATAAGTCAATATTGACTTATTAAATATGTGCATAGGTGACATACTTAACATAATAGATACCCTTAAAAAGATTCATAGAAAACACCGACCTTACCTAACCTTGTTAGTATCTTAAGATAAGCATCTTATTTCTTCGTAATTACAATTATTACCTAACCTATAATAGGTATAGGTTAAGTAATAATTGTAATTACGAAGCAATAAGATGCTTATCTTAAGATACTAACAAGGTTAGGTAAGGTCGGTGTTTTCTATGAATCTTTTTAAGGGTATCTATTATGTTTAGTATATCACCTATGCACGTAGTTAATAAGTCAATATTGACTTTACGAATTTGCGAGAACGGGTTGCATGGGTATGGGTTGCACAAGAAACTATCGCGCAGAGGATGAATATGGAGAGCAAAGTAAACAAAGATTCACACGATGAGAAAGGGTTGCGCAATGTCCTATGACTCACAGAATGAGTATTAGCTGCACAATAAACTACAGGTCACAGGATAAGTATGGGTTGCACAATAAATTACAGGTCACAGGATGGGTATGGGCTGCACAAACTACCGGTAACAGGATGAGTATGGGATGCGCAATAAATTACGGGTCACAGGATGAGTATGGGTTGCACAAACTACTGGTAACAAGATGAGTATGGGATGCACAATAAATTACCGCACAGAGGATGAGTATAGGGTGCACAAACTGGTTGGGTAAATGGAAATGGTTGGGTACATTTCCTTTCACCTAATGCGACTATTCATGTGTCCGGACACCGGCGATTGTGTGGTATTGGCTATTTATTTAACCATAACTTTGCATTCATTTAATAATTATATTAAGATATGTTTTCCTTGAAATGTAGTTACATTATCGTCTACATGGCTTTATTCTGACATAAAGGCCTATGGCGTTACTTTGCATATATGCAAAGTAATTATAAAATTGATTGGCTTGTGTGGAGGCCTTCACACTCCCTGAGCGAGCCATCAAGTAACTATAAAAAGGCATATATCTTAACTTTCATTTCAGTTATATTTATGCCAAAGTATTAACATGCAGCTTATATTTATGTCTTTATGATGACATAGAAAACTTCGTTTATTACAATATCTAGATTAAATTAACATTGATCTTCGGAAGGTCATAGTTCCCATATCGGTAAGGAGAGCGTCGGCCATGAAGCCTTGTTTAAAGTATGAATATTTTTCCTCTCTAATAAGGTATAATCTCTGTGATGGATTCACAAAAACTATTTTATATCTGCCTTTCTGATAACATATACAAATATAATCTTTATTTGTGAATATTTGTTAATTAAGCAATATATCAGAGGGCGTGTAGGGTTCGGTGTTCAATGAACGAAAAGGACTGGATCACTGTGTACAGGAGGCTGATATGGCAGCAAACACTCTCCTGGCGACCATATTTCTTGGATAAGTCGCTCCACACAATTGTCGCTTGGACCGTCGACTTCCTATGGCGTCACCTCTCACATATTTACGTCTAATTTCGTTATGAAATTAGATTATTTCAGAGTAAAAATAGGTTTGATCATGTTCTATGTGTAGCACCAACATCATAGTAAGTAAATATGCCATATTTCTTCATTACTTACGTAATGCTAGGACGATTTGGGTAGTTTTGGCCTGATTTGGGGTGATTGGGGTAATTCTATGGACCGGATGAGGGTGTAAACAACCGTCGCCATTTTAGCAGCACCCGCCGGTGATGTCCAGCATGAGCATTAAGGGAAAACCTTGACACAAACTGCACCTATCATAAAGAAGAAGCACCACCATTGACCGCCAAGTGCTCACATTAAGTCTAACTCTAAGAAACAACACTCAAACCTTGACGCTTCTCCCAACATCCGGGGGAGAAAACCTTCACACAAACTGCACCTGTCATAAAGAAGATGAAGACTCACCAGTGTCCACAGTGTCCGAAGGTATTCACCTGTCCTTCATATGTAAAGCGCCACATGTTAGTGCATTCAGGTGACAAGCCTCACGAGTGTCCAGAGTGTGGGAAGAGATTCAGTCAACGTGGAAATATGACGACTCACATGTTAGTACATTCAGGTGACAAGCCTTACGAGTGTCCAGAGTGTGGGAAGAGATTCAGTAAACGTGGAAATATGACGACTCACATGTTAGTCCATTCAGGTGACAAGCCTCACGAGTGTCCAGAGTGTGGGAAAAGATTCAGTGAGCGTGGAAATATGAAGACTCACATGTTAGTGCATTCAGGTGACAAACCTCATGAATGTCCAGAGTGTGGAAAGAGATTCAGTCAGCATAGACGTATGAAGACTCACAGGATGGTGCATGCGTATAAGAGACCTTTTCAATGTGCTGAGTGTGGCAAACAATTTAGAGAACGTGGAATAATAATAAGGCACATGTTAGTGCATTCAGGTGACAAGCCTCACGAGTGTCCAGAGTGTGGGAAGAGATTCAGTCGTCTTAGTGATATGAAGAGGCACAAAATGATACATGCAGATAATAGGCTAAACACTTCGAGTGTGGAAGGTAATTAAGAGAATGTTGAAGGATAATGAGGCACATATAGGTATATTAACTTAACTTTAATCTAACGTTGTACTATCACAATGTCAGTTGGATGTTCTTCAAAGGTAATTTTATTTTGTTTGAGAAATACACTTCACCATGAAAGGTAAAGATCAAGATATTTTATTATATTGTTCTTTTATGAAAGTTAGATGACCAAGCAAGAACTAGAGAAGCTGCCACTATAGGAAAATTCAAAATTGCTTATAAGTATAGAAATATCTCTTTAGTTTAGCAAAGATAAATCAAAGCTTTAAATGTTTTTCTTCATATTTATGTAAATAATAGTGTGATTTCTGTTTTTGTTCTCTTTGAAAATTTATTTAAAATGTAATATACTCTGTAGCTAAGAGATTCATTACATTATTGTAATGACATTATTGTTGTAATATTATTTAGCATTGGAGCTGGTGAAGAAGACAGTCTGAGACGTACTTAAGATGAGACCATTTGATTCATAGGGAAATGTAGGTTAATCAAGGAATTTTCTCATCAGATTCATATGCAAACTGATGTCTATTTTATATTTTTTGTTTAGGCATATTTATGAATAATACTCCTGATTATAAATATTTCACCGAAGAGTTAATTGAAGGCAGATTGGCATTTATAACTGTCAGTCAAGTTAATATGAAATTTAAATTTATATTACTCTAGAAATTTACATCACTCTAAATTTACCAGAAATTTATATTACTCTAGCCTAACTTTATCAGTTATGCTGTAATTGTCTTGGAATAATATTTTACCCGATTTACCTGAGGGGCCACTAACCCTAGTGGCCTCGATAAAAACGGGAAGCTGGCAGCTTGTTGAAGGTTTCCTTCCCCCCCTTCCCATTTTGCTTGATTTTGCTTGATCCAGGTATATTTTGAATTCAGCACATTTTGGCAGTTATAGCGTTGGTGGGTAGTCAGTTCCATTGATCAATAACCCTGTGGGTGAAAAAGCCTGATTCAAAGTTATATTAGCTTGATTAGCAATAATATTATCCTGATTCATATAATCCTCTGTCAATTATATTATCCAAACTGGCAATTATATTAAGATGATTGTGAATTACATAAACCTTACTGGCAATTATATTAGCATGACTGTCAATTTATATCAAACAGATATTTATTTATGTTGTGGTGCTCGTGGGTTCTATTACATCTATCAATTGAGAGTTTCAGATCAGGATTAGCATTTAGGAACAAGGTTTTGTACATGTAAATAGCACAAGAGAATGTGTAGAGGGAGTGTATATTTAGCATGTTCAGGAATTTAAACAGAGAGGCTGTGTGTTGTTTGAAGACAGTTTCATTGTTCTGATAGCAGATTTTTATTGGGTGGTGATGAGCATCAGGTAATTTGCAGTGGTTGAATGAACCCCATGCACAGGTACCATATGTTCACATACGTATATACCAACCCTAATTTTCTAAGAAACCTCTAGATTTTTAGCTCCAGCCATTTCGTTGCTCTACAACAAATCATTTGAACTCCAAACCTTTCCTGATATTCTAAGGGAAAAAAAAGCAAGGGTAACCTTAGTCCATTAAAGTGTCAATCTCACTGAAGTCAACAATTATAGACCAATATCAACTCTGCAGATTTTGTCTAAAATATTTTAAAGAGTTAATCTACAAGCAGCCTTAATCCTATTTAAAATAAAATAAAATAATAAAATAAAATGTTTATTTAGGTTAGGTACATACATACAATAAATTTTTACAAAGATTGGTTGACTTATAGGTAGAGCTAGTACATACAATGCCTAAAGCCACTATTACGCAAAGCGTTTCGGGCATGATAAACTTAAATGACAAGCTTAATACTAATTGAGCATAATGAGTAGAATGAAAACAAGAAATGAAAACATAGATGAAAAAGCAGCACAAATACAATTATGTCGACAAACAGCGCTCTTTAAAAAAAAACAGACATTGGTTGACAATAGAAGGGTAAGGTAGGTTACAGGGAATTTATTAGGTATAGCTTCGTTTTATTAGGTACAGTGTGTTGAGGGAGGGTGAGGCTTGCGGGCAGTGTGTTGAGGGAGGGGGAGGCTTGCGGGCAGGGTGTTGAGGGAGGGGGAGGCTTGCGAGCAGGGTGTTGAGGGAGGGGGGAGGCTTGCTGGCAGGGTGTTGAGGGAGGGGGAGGCTTGCGGGCAGGGTGTTGAGGGAGGGGGAGGCTTGCGGGCAGGGTATTGAGGGAGGGGGGAGGCTTGCGGGCAGGGTGTTGAGGTAGGCCTTCCCCTCCCTCAACACCCTGCCCGCAAGCCTCCCCCTCCCTCAACACCCTGCCCGCAAGCCTCCCCCCTCCCTCAACACCCTGCCCGCAAGCCTCCCCCTCCCTCAACACCCTGCCCGCAAGCCTCCCCCTCCCTCAACACACTGCCCGCAAGCCTCACCCTCCCTCAACACCCTGCCCGCAAGCCTCCCCCTCCCTCAACACCCTGCCCGCAAGCCTCCCCCTCCCTCAACACCCTGCCCGCAAGCCTCTCTGCTGCCTCTGTCTCTGTCTGCCTCTCTCTCTCCCTCTCTCTCTCTCTCTCTCTCTCTCTCTCTCTCTCTCTCTCTCTCTCTCTCTCTCTCTCTCTCTCTCTCTCTCTCTCTCTCTCTCTCTCTATTTCTCTCTCTATTTCTCCCTCTATTTCCCTCTCTATTTCTCTCTCTATTTCTCTCTGTTTCTCTCTATTTCTCTCTATTTCTCTCTCTGTTTCTCTCTATTTCTCTCTATTTCTCTCTATCTTCCTAGAAACAAAAACAAGAATCTACCGAACCTGGTACTATTCTCTCCCTTATAAAAAAAAAGAGGAGCATCGTATCAGAACATGAAGCCGAGTCTGAGGAACACCAACGACACACTCTCGTGTCTCCCCCATTCCGGTCTTAACACAAGTGCTGGATTCCCTTCCCTCCACACTTTTCACTCCTTTATAGTTATCGCTGCCAGTAATCCGTGAAGACGGGAAGTGGTGTTATAGGGATTCAGGCACCGGATCCACCCAGAGAGAGAGAGAGAGAGAGAGAGGTTCGGGTCGTACAGCGAAACCTACGATCTCGTGTCTTGCTCGTCGTGTTCAATCCCACAAGAGAAATATTTGGAGATTCTTCCGACGTTTATATTCGTGCTTAGGTATAAGCGAGAAACGTTGCTGAGTTTAAGCAGCAAAACAAATCCAGTTTGGGGCGTGTGGGAGGTAAACTTTGGACGATTATGTTCACAGTTATTTACTGATATGAGGAGAAGATAACAGGAAGGAAAATGGTTGTTGGATGACTGGATACTGAGTGTTACTGAGGGCTGGCGTAAGTGAGAGGGTGAGGAGAGTGAGGGGTGAGCTAGGAGAGTGAAGGGTGAGCTAGGAGAGTGAGGGAGTGAGAGTGAGGGTGGTATATACTCTTGAGAGAGTGTGAGTGTGCGCTAACATCTTCTTGCCCGCGACCAAAGGGATAATTTAGTACCATTATTTACTTAGTGGCACCTCAGCCGTCGGCGGTGGTGCCATTTCACTGGACATGTGCCCCCATCTCCCCCCCGGGAAGGCAATTGTTTCAAAGAGATTTGTCAACATGTGTGTGAAGGGCTGTTGAGCTCCTCTGAGCCTTGATTCCATCTAAACGTTTTCGATTCGCTTTGGTTTTCATACATTTTCAACTGCTGTTAACTAGTGTAAATTAAATATTATTGTTTATGCTAAACGTGTTTTACAAATGTTCGTTGTTTGTAAACAAATTGGCGTAGTGTTTATATGCTATTAAAGCACCGCCAGTATGCTTAATATAGCATCGCCATCTCGCCTCAGTTTACACAAACTCAGTTGACAGATAAACTCAATTAATACGTCGCAGGAGATTTAAATATCTTCTTTTGAGACGGAGAAATTGAATGCGTCTTGTGTGTGTTTTTTTATCGGTGATGTGATGACTTAACATTTAAGCTGAGCTGGTTTGGTCAGACAGTCTCAGCACACCATCCCGTCCTCACACTAGGCTGGTTAAAGCAGCGGTCAGACGCACACTCATCAGTTTTAACATACTGTGTATTCAAAAATGCTTTGTTCTCATATACAAATTAATATTATTATTCATACAAATTCTATGTATAGTTAGGCGTAGGTTAGGTTAGGTGTTTAAGTTCTGTTGGCGAATATTTGTATGTGTAGTACGTGGGTGAAGCATTTACAGCGTTGTGATTCGAGCAAAAGTCGTCAGCGAAGCACTTGTTCCGGAAGTGTTCGGACGACATCAGCTGTGAGTCGTGTGTACACCGTTTATCATTCATAAACAGCTGGGGTTTCGGCGGGTGGATGGAATGGACTTTGGCCTTTGTTGATGAGGACTGGCTGCTGCCCACTACAGAATGACGAACCCAGCCTCGCCCAGCAATGTGGTGAGTTGGTCCTTTGTCTACGGAGACAGATGCCTAAGCCATCATAATTGGCCAATGCCAGCGTAGCTCTTGGACCGTTTAGGGCGAGTGGAACTTCTCCAAAAAAAAAAACCGGGTATAAGGACTGTATTACATTCCAGAACTAGGGATTAGCATGTGACCTCATGCTTGGCGGAATGACCTGACCTCTGACCTCATCCTTGGCGGAATGACCTGACCTATGACCTCAGACGAGCCACAGAGTGACGAGTGACGTCACAGCTCAGCCAAGCTAATCCCCACTGCAGGCGATGAGTCACAATAACGTGGCTGAAGTATGTTGACCAGACCACACACTAGAAATTGAAGGGACGACGACGTTTCGATCCGTCCTGGACCATTCTCAAGTCGATTGTGATGAGGAGGTAGGGACAGGCAATAAATAGGCAAGAGAGAGCTGAGGAGGAAAGTCAGGTGTAGGGGATAGTAGTAATGAGAACTGCAGCAGGCCACAGATCTCCAGTATCAGCTCTTGATACTGGTAATGGCTCAAAAGGGCCACCACTTACGGGCTATTCATGCCCGTGCCACCTTTTGGGTGGCTTCATCTTCATCTTAACACATTCACAAAGGAGACATCTCCCGTCACGCAGGGTGCAGTTGCGCCTCCACAGATCTCCAGTATCATCTTTTGATACTGGTAATGGCTCGAAAGGGCCACTACTTACGGGCTATTCATGCCCGTGCCACCTCTTGGGTGGCTTAATCTTCATCAATCAATCAATCAGTTCTATTCTACGGGAGACATCTCCCGTCACACAGGGTGCAGTCGCACCTCCACAGATCTCCAGTATCATCTCTTGATACTGATAAATGGCTCAAAAGGGCCACCACTTACGGGCTATTCATGCCCGTGCCACCTTTTGGGTGGCTTAATCTTCATCAATCAATCAATCAGTTCTATTCACACGGGAGACATCTCCCGTCATGCAGGGTGCAGTCGCACCTCCACAGATCTCCAGTATCAGCTCTTGATACTGGTAATGGCTCAAAAGGGCCACCACTTACGGGCTATTCATGCTCGTGCCACCTCTTGGGTGGCTTAATCTTCATCAATCAATCAGTTCTATTCAGCTTTTACGGGCTATTCATGCCCGTGCCACCTCTTGGGTGGCTTAATCTTTATCAATCAATCAAGTTCTATTCAGTTGTGTATTTGTAAACTAAAGTCTTTGAAAATGTAATAAGTTTTACGAAACGCGCTCGTGTCGCGTCAGACTAGAAATAAAAATGAATTTTGGAGAATTGATTTTTGATTTACCTCCAACAGTGAAAAGAAATGTACGAAAGATTGAGAAAATTCGTGTTAGAATTATTAATCTTACTTTTTCGGTCATATTTAATAATATATATATATATATATATATATATATATATATATATATATATATATATATATATATATATATATATATATATATATATATATATTCCTCCCAGTGTGTGTGTGTGTGTAAAGATCAACCGCGTATAAGACCAGCTGTGTTGCTATACAGACTGCACAATTTGCAGAGTATTATTACCATCATTACCTGCATTGCAACATGACATGAATGTTGCACAACAACTGGAGCAACAGCGGCAAAAGAACACACACACAACGCCGGCGAATTTACCATTGACCACATTAACAGTCTTTCAGCCCTTTCTTCTAAGTCTTTATTACTCACCTCTCTTCTTTCTATTGCTAATGGTCTCATTGTGTTTAATATCTCGCGCCCATTATGTCCCTTTCTGGCTCATTCATTCCCCCCCAACCCCCTCGCCCCATTACACAACCCCCCCCATCTCACAACACATCCCTCCCACTACACACTCTACACAAGGTTGTGTGGTAATGGGGAAGGTTGTGTGGTAATGGGGAAGGTTGTGTGGTAATGGGGAAGGTTGTGTGGTAATGGGGAAGGTTGTGTGGTAATGGGGAAGGTTGTGTGATAATGGGGAAGGTTGTGTGGTAATGGGGAAGGTTGTGTGGTAATGGGGAAGGTTGTGTGGTAATGGGGAAGGTTGTGTGGTAATGGGGAAGGTTGCGTGGTAATGGGGAAGGTTGTGTGGTAATGGGGAAGATTGTGTGATAATGGCCCACATCACTGCCTAATGCATTCCACAAGTTAACTACTCTGACACTGAAAAAGTTCCTTCTAACGTCACTGTGGCTCATGTGGGTACTCAGTTTCCACCTGTGTCCCCTTGTTCGCGTCCCTCCAGTGTTGAATAGTTCATCCTTGTTTACCTGGTCGATTCCCCTGGGGATTTTGTATGTAGTGATCATGTCTCCCCTTACTCTTCTATCTTCCAATATCGTAAAGTGCATCTCCCGCAGCCTTTCCTCGTAACTCATGCTTCTTAGTTCTGGGACTAGTCTAGTGCATACCTTTAAACTTTTTTGCAGCTTCGCCTTGTGCTTGACAAGGTACGGGCTCCATGCTGGGGCCGCATACTCCTGGATTGATCTTACATGTGTGGTGTACAAGATTCTGAATGATTCCTAACACAGGTTCCTGAAGGCTGTTCTGATGTTAGCCAGCCTCGCATATGCCGCAGACGTTATTCTTTTTATGTGGGCTTCGGGAGACAGGTTTGGTGTGATATCAACTCCTAGATCTTTCTCTCTGTCTGTTTCATTAAGTACTTCATGTCCTATTCTGTATCCTGTGTCAGGCCTCATATTTCCACCGCCTAGTTTCATTACTTTTCCTTTACTCGGGTTGAACTTTTAACAGCCATTTGTTGGACCATTCACTCAGTCTGTCTAGGTCATCTTGTAGCCTCCTACTATCATCATCTGTTTCAGTCCTTCTCATAATTTTTGTATCATCAACAAACATTGAGAGAAACGAGTCTATACCCTCTGGGAGATCATTTACATATATCAGAAACAGTATAGGTCCAAGGACTGACCCCTGCGAGACTCCACTTGTAACGTATCGCCAATCTGAGACCTCACCCCTCACATTGACTCGTTGTCTCCTGTTGCTTAGGTACTCCTTTATCCATTGGAGTAAATTCCCTTTCACTCCAGCTTTTTCACTAGCCTCTTGTGTGGTACTGTATCAAAGGCTTTCTGGCAATCCAGAAATATACAGTCTGCCCACCCTTCTCTTTCTTGCCTGGTCGTAGAATTCAAGTAACCCTGTGAGGCAGGACTTGCCATCCCTGAACCCATGTTGATGCTGTGTTACAAAGTTCTTTCACTCCAGATGTTCCACTAGCTTTCTTCGCACAATCTTCTCCATCAGCTTGCATGGTAGGCAGGTTAGGGATACTGGCCTGTAGTTCAGTGCCTCCTGTCTATCCTCTTTTTTGTATATCGGGACTACGTTAGCTGCTTTCCAAATTTCTGGCAGTTCCCCTGTTGCCAGTGATTTGTTATACACTATGGAGAGTGGCAGACACAGTTCTTCTGCTCCTTCCTTTAGTATCCAAGGGGAGATTCCATCTGGGCCTATAACCTTTGTCACATCCAACTCTAGTAAACACTTCCTTACTTCCCCGCTGGTAATCTCAAACTCTTCCAGTGGTTCCTGGTTAGCTATTCCCTCTCTTACCTCTGGAATTTCTTCTTGCTCTTCTTGTGTGTGTGTGTGTGTGTGTGTGTGTGTGTGTGTGTGTGTGTGTGTGTGTGTGTGTGTGTGTGTGTGTGTGTGTGTGTGTGTGTGTGTGACTTGGTCATCATGGGTGAACATGATCACTACACATGGTCATCATGGGTGTACATGATCACTACACATGGTCATCATGGGTGTACATGATCACTACACATGGTCATCATGGGTGTACATGATCACTACACATGGTCATCATGGGTGTACATGATCACTACACATGGTCATCATGGGTGTACATGATCACTACACATGGTCATCATGGGTGTACATGATCACTACACATGGTCATCATGGGGTGTACATGATCACTACACATGTTCATCATGGGTGTACATGGTCACTACACATGGTCATCATGGGTGTACATGATCACTACACATGGTCATCATGGGTGTACATGATCACTACACATGGTCATCATGGGTGTACATGATCACTACACATGGTCGTCATGAGTACACATGATCACTACACATGGTCACCAACATTGCACATCACCACCGCACACAATCATTAGTGTACAACCAAAGTACACACAATCACTTAGTGTTCATCATAACACAAAACAGTTATCAGCTAATCATCCGTACACTCGATCATCATCAGTGTACCTTATGAAAGCAGGTAATACCCATGAGTGTAAATCATCATTGCACTCAATCATCTTAAGTGCTCATCATCACTACACATTGCCATCATGAGTATCCATCATTACTACTCACACAACATTCGTCACTACACAGTAGTCAGACCAATCCTGGAGTATGCAGCTCCAGCCTGGAGTTCATACCTAGTTAAACACAAGACAAAGTTAGAGAAGATTCAGCGGTATGCCTCCAGACTCGTCATGGAACTGAGAGGATGAGCTACGAGGAAAGACTAAAGGTGCTGAACCTCACGTCCCTGGAAAACAGAAGAGTAAGGGGAGACATGATAACCACCTACAAAATTCTCGGGGGAATTGACAGGGTGGACAAAGACAAACTCTTCAGCACGGATGGGACACGAACAAGAGGACACAGGTGGAAACTTAGTACCTAGATGAGTCAAAGAGACGTTAGAAAGAATTTTTTCAGTGTCAGAGTACTTAATAAATGGAATGTACTAGGAAGTGATGTGGTGGAGGCTGACTCCATACACAGTTTCAAATATAAATATGATAGAGCCCAATAGGCTCAGGAATCTGTACACCTGTTGATTGACAGTTGAGAGGCGGGACCAAAGAGACAAAGCTCAACCCACGCAAGCATAACTAGGCGAGTAACAATTATTGTACCCAACAATCACCGACCGTCCACGTGATTGACTTACCAATCCTTCCCACCGCCCTATCCTAAATCATTATATCCTCCTATCCCTTCCAAGTGCTATAAAGTCGTATAGTATGAAACTACTTTGTACTTCTGATAATTACCTAACCAATACCCAATATTATACAGAACATTCCTACCTAACTATAAAATCATGATCTAGGATATTAGGCACTCCTTCCCCCACCATAATACATCTACTTTTGTGTAGAAACAACTTAGTTTCCCTTTGCCCTCGTAAATATATAATTACTTCATCTGAGAGAAGCAAAATGAAGCAGCAGCAGCAGCAGCAAGAGGATGGGACCGGGTTTACGAGTCAGTCCAACTGCACCTCTTGGATAACTTCCAAGGACCTGCTTCAAATGCTTCGTATAACATTAGGACTCGAAGAGATTAATGATAGATTTACCTGGAAAAGCTCTCAAACGGAAATAGATAAACTAGAAGTATAAAAATAAGAAAAAATAAGGGAAGTCATGGAGTCTGAGATGGAAAAAAGATATGGAGACGAAGCACGGAGTAGGAAGAGAGATGAGAATAGGCAACAGAGGGAGGACGAACGGAAGAGGAAGAGAGAAGAGAATAAGCAACAGTGGGAGGAAGAACGGAAGAGGAAGAGAGAAGAGAATAAGCAACAGAGGGAGGAAGAACGGAAGAGGAAGAGAGAAGAGAATAAGCAACAGAGGGAGGAAGAACGGAAGAGGAAGAGAGAAGAGAATAAGAAACAGAGGGAGGAAGAACGGAAGAGGAAGAGAGAAGAAAATAAGCAACAGAGGGAGGAAGAGCGGAAGAGGAAGAGAGAAGAGAATAAGCAACAGAGGGAGGAAGAACGGAAGAGGAAGAGAGGAGAGAATAAGCAACAGTGGGAGGAAGAACGGAAGAGGAAGAGAGAAGAGAATAAGCAACAGAGGGAGGAAGAACGGAAGAGGAAGAGAGAAGAGAATAAGCAACAGAGGGAGGAAGAACGGAAGAGGAAGAGAGAAGAAAATAAGCAACAGAGGGAGGAAGAACGGAAGAGGAAGAGAGAAGAGAATAAGCAACAGTGGGAGGAAGAACGGAAGAGGAAGAGAGAAGAAAATAAGCAACAGAGGGAGGAAGAACGGGAGAGGAAGAGAGAAGAGAATAGGCAACAGAGGGAGGACGAACGGAAGAGGAAGAGAGAAGAGAATAAGCAACAGTGGGAGGAAGAACGGAAGAGGAAGAGAGAAGAGAATAAGCAACGGAGGGAGGACGAACGGAGGAGGAAAAAGGAAGAAAAAAAGGGACAGGAGGCATTGAGAGGCAAAAAAGAAGAGAAAAACTAAAGATTATTTTTTAAGTTTAACTTCCAACGAAAGTGGAAGTTATGAGAGTGGTGACTGGTTGGTGATGGGGGGGGGGGACTGTCTCAGTGGGGGGCGGGGTGTGTGTGTGTGTGTACTCACCTATTTGTACTCACCTATTTGTGCTTGCGGGGGTTGAGCTTTGGCTCTTTGGTCCCGCCTCTCAACTGTCAATCAACTGGTGTACAGATTCCTGAGCCTGCTGGGCTCTATCATATCTACATTTAAAACTGTGTATGGAGTCAGCCTCCACCACATCACTGCCTAATGCATTCCATCCGTTAACTACTCTGACACTAAAAAAGTTCCTTCTAACGTCTCTGTGGCTCATGTGAGTACTCAGTTTCAACCTGTGTCCCCTTGTTCGCGTCCCACCAATGTTGAATAGTTTATCCTTGTTTACCCGGTCGATTCCTCTGAGGATTTTGTAGGTTGTGATCATGTCTCCCCTTACTCTTCTGTCTTCCAGTGTCGTAAGGTGCATTTCCCGCAGCCTTTCCTCGTAACTCATGCCTCTTAGTTCTGGGACTAGTCTAGTGGCATACCTTTGGACTTTTTCCAGCTTCGTCTTGTGCTTGACAAGGTACGGGCTCCATGCTGGGGCCGCATACTCCAGGATTGGTCTTACATATGTGGTGTACAAGATTCTGAATGATTCCTTACACAGGTTCCTGAACGCTGTTCTGATGTTAGCCAGCCTCGCATATGCCGCAGACGTTATTCTTTTTATGTGGGCTTCAGGAGACAGGTTTGGTGTGATATCAACTCCTAGATCTTTCTCTCTGTTCGTTTCATTAAGTACTTCATCTCCTATTCTGTATCCTGTGTTTGGCCTCCTATTTCCACCACCTAGTTTCATTACTTTGCATTTACTCTGGTTGAACTTCAACAGCCATTTGTTGGACCATTCACTCAGTCTGTCTAGGTCATCTTGTAGCCTCCTACTATCGTCCTCAGTTTCAATCCTCCTCATAATTTTTGCATCATCGGCAAACATTGAGAGAAACGATTCTATACCCTCTGGAAGATCATTTACATATATCAGAAACAGTATAGGTCCAAGGACTGACCCCTGCGGTACTCCACTCGTAACGTCTCGCCAATCTGAGACCTCACCCCTCACACTGACTCGTTGTCTCCTGTTACTTAGGTACTCCTGTATCCAACGGAGTACCTTCCCTTTCACTCCAGCCTGCATCTCCAGTTTTTTCACTAGCCTCTTGTGTGGCACTGTGTCAAAGGCATCCCACATCAAGCTCCACCTGTACAGAATGATCATAAGGCCTAGCTTGGAATACCCCTACGTTCCCCTGAACCTCACCAACAAATCCAACATGTTGAAGATTCAACGAGTACAAAACAAAGCACTTCGCTTTGCAGAGGGCCTGACTCTGAGGGACAGGGTAAGAACTGACCTGATCCATGAGACGCTCAACATGAAGCCAATGAACATTAGGCTCAGCTACCTGGCCAGAAGACAGCTGTACCGTATGAAGAACATGTATGTCCCAGACCCAGAAGATCCCTTCGTAGCAGAAAACACCACCAGCGACTACGAGATCCACGAACCACCACACAGAACCAGAAGAATCACTCTCCAACAAAAAGTGATCAGACATATCCATGATGAGGCCTTCCCAAGCCCTCAGATACTAAGCGGTCTGCCAGACGATCCAGATGAGTGGCCCATCCCGGACCCAATCTACACCAAATGAAGAATAAAGAAAGAAAGAAAAAAAAATAAATAAATAAATAAAAAAAAAAAAAATAATAATAATAATAAAAAAAAAAAAAAAAAAAAATTATATAAATAAATAAAACACCTACAAAAAAAATATAAAAACAAAAAACCATTTGTCGTGGCGTCAGAAGTGTAACTACCCTGATGTTTCTAAGATTAGCCTCCTTCAGCCAACTCCATCGGCTCTAGTGCTTTAGGACACCAACAAGGTCACAAACACTAGCCCCCCCAGCCAATGTACTGACAACCCAACATAACACATACGCAAACAAACAACACATACAAAAATGTCAACCCATGGTGGACAGGCCACCGAACTTTCAAACCTCCTCTCTCTCTACACCCGCATCCTCTTCCTGAATTTCATCTCCCCATCCCTCTACCTCCCTCATCCTTTCCATTCCCTATGGACATCAAAGCAAAGGCTTTCTGACAATCCAAAAATATGCAGTCTGCCCACCCTTCTCTTTCTTGCCTTATTTTTGTTGCCTGGTCGTAGAATTCAAGTAACCCTGTGAGGCAGGACCTGCCATCCCTGAATCCATGTTGATGCTGTGTTACAAAGTTCTTTCGCTCCAGATGTTCCACTAGCTTTCTTCGCACAATCTTCTCCATCAACTTGCATGGTATGCAGGTTAGGGACACTGGTCTGTAATTCAGTGCCTCCTGTCTATCCCCTTTCTTGTATATCGGGACTATGTTAGCTGCTTTCCAAATTTCTGGCAGTTCCCCTGTTGCCAGTGATTTGTTATACACCATGGAGAGCGGGAGGCACAGTTCTTCTGCTCCTTCCTTTAGTATCCAAGGGGAGATTCCATCTGGACCTATAGCCTTTGTCACATCCAATTCTAGTAAACACTTCCTTACTTCCCCGCTGGTAATCTCAAACTCTTCCAGTGGTTCCTGGTTAGCTATTCCCTCTCTTATCTCTGGGATTTCACCTTGCTCCAAGGTGAAGACCTCCTGGAATTTCTTATTCAGTTCCTCACACACTTCCTTGTCGTTTGTAGTGAATCCTTCTGCCCCTAACCTTAATTTCATAACCTGTTCCTTTACTGTTGTTTTTCTCCTGATGTGGCTATGCAGCAATTTAGGCTGAGTCTTTGCCTTGCTTGCGATGTCATTTTCGTATTGTCTTTCTGACTCTCTTCTCATCCTAACATATTCATTCCTGGCATTCTGGTATCTTTCTCTGCTCTCCAGTGTCCTGTTATTCCTATAGTTTCTCCATGCCCTTTTACTTTGCTGCTTAGCTATCCTACATCTCTGATTAAACCATGGGTTTCTCATCTTCATTTCACTGTTTTCCTTTTGGACTGGGACAAACTTGTTTGCTGCATCCTTGCATTTTTGCGTGATGTATTCCATCATATCTTGGGCCGTCTTTTCCTTGAGCTCTGTTTCCCATGCTATATCTGCTAGGCATTTTCTTATCTCCTCATAGTTTTCCTTTCGGTATGCTAACCTTTTGGTTTCGGTATCCCTTCTCGAGTTCAATAACCCTTCTTCAATCAGGTACTCAAACACCAATACACTGTGGTCGCTCATTCCTACTGGGTCCTCAAAACTGATTTCTCTTATGTCAGAGTCGTTCAGGGTGAAAACCAGGTCGAGTCTCGCTGGTTCGTCGTTTCCTCTCATCCTTGTGGGTTCACTGACATGCTGGGTTAAGAAGTTTCTAGTCGCCACCTCCAGTAGTTTGGCTCTCCACGTATCCTCGCCTCCATGCGGTTCCTTGTTCTCCCAATCAATCCTGCCGTGATTGAAGTCCCCCATGATGACCAGGTGGGATCTATTTCTACAGGCAGAAGAGGCTGCCCTCTCAATTATAGTGTTAACTGCCATGTTGTTGCTTTCGTACTCTTGACTGGGTCTTTTGTCATTTGGTGGAGGATTATATATTACTGCTACTACTATCCTTGGTCCTCCCATTGTCATGGTGCCTGCTATGTAGTCTCTGAAACCCTCACAGCCCGGGATAGCCATCTCCTTAAAACTCTATTCCTTTCTCATGAGTAGGGCCACTCCTCCTCCTCCCCTACCTTCCCTCTCTTTCCTTATTATTGTGTACTCCTGGGGAAACACGGCATTCGTTATGATTCCAGAGAGTTTTGTTTCAGTGAGTCCAATTACATCTGGGTTCACTTCTTGTGTTCTTTCCCTTAGTTCACTTGCCTTGCTTGTGATCCCATCTATGTTCGAGTACATTGCCCTGAAACTAACTCTCTTCTGCTTCTCCTCTGGGGAGGACCTGTGGGGTCTGGGGTGAGCGGGAGCTGGGAGGATCTGGTATGGGGAGACTGGTGGAGGAGGAAGGGCTTGGGGGGGTAGGGGGGAGGGGGAGGGTAGGGGGAGCGGGTGAGGGGGGGAGGGGGAGTGTGTGTGTGTGTGTGTGTGTGTGTGTGTGTGTGTGTGTGTGTGTGTGTGTGTGTGTGTGTGTGTGTGTGTGTGTGTGTGTGTACTCACCTATTTGTACTCGGCTGTTTGTGTCTGCAGGATCAAGTATTGACTCTAGGATCCCGCCTTTCGAGAGAGTTATCAGGGGAAAGCGCCAAGCCATTACGACTATATAGCATTGGGAAGGTGTCAGGATAAGGATTTGGGATGGGACGGGGCAGGGGAAGGAATGGTGCCCAACCACTTGTGGACGGTCGGGGATTGAACGCCGACCTGCATGAAGCGAGACCGGTGTTCTACCGTCCAGCCTTTCGAGCCATCGGTTGTTTACAGCAATGACTTCGGTCCTGTTTCCCTATCATAACTAGTTTTAAAATTATGAAGAGAGTTTGCTTCCACAACCTGTTCCTTAAGTGCATTCCATTTTCTCACTATCACGCTAAAAGAAAACCTCCTAACATCTCTGTGACTCATCTGAGTTTCCAGCTTCCACCCATGTCCCCTCGTTCTGTTACTATTCCGTGTGAACATTTCGTCTATTCCCAATGAGTTACGACAGGATCGAGGGAGGAACCTGTCATGTGGGGAGGAACCTGTCATGTGGGGAGGAACCTGTCATGTGGGTAGGAACCTGTCATGTGGGTAGGAACCTGTCATGTGGGGAGGAACCTGTCATGTGGGTAGGAACCTGTCATGTGGGGAGGAACCTGTCATGTGGGTACGAAAGCTCACACATAATTTTCAAGGTTGAAAACTGCTAACAGTTCATCAAAATCCGTCTGTATAAGATACTGGTTTAGGTCACCAACAGTTATAATGTGGTTACAATCGTGCTGCATTAGCAGGGAGTCTTGGTTGTCCATCAGGAAGGTTGTGTGGTAATGGGGAAGGTTGTGAGGTAGTGAAAAGGTTGTGGGGTAGTAGGGACGGTTGTGAGGGTAGTAGGGAAGGTTGTGAGGTAGTAGGGAAGGTTGTGAGGTAGTGAAAAGGTTGTGAGGTAGTAGGGAAGGTTGTGAGGTAGTAGGGAAGGTTGTGGGGTAGTAGGGAATGTTGTGAGGTAGTAGGGAAGGTTGTGGGGTAGTAGGGAAGGTTGTGAGGGTAGTAGGGAAGGTTGTGAGGTAGTAGGGAAGGTTGTGAGGTAGTAGGGAAGGTTGTGAGGTAGTAGGGAAGGTTGTGAGGTAGTAGGGAAGGTTGTGAGGTAGTAGGGAAGGTTGTGAGGTAGTAGCGAAATTTGTGAGGAAGTAGGGAAGGTTGTGGGGTAGTAGGGAATGTTGTGAGGTAGTAGGGAAGGTTGTGAGGTAGTAGGGAATGTTGTGAGGTAGTAGGGAAGGTTGTGAGGTAGTAGGGAAGGTTGTGAGGTAGTAGGGAAGGTTGTGAGGTAGTAGGGAAGGTTGTGAGGGTAGTAGGGAAGGTTGTGAGGGTAGTAGGGAATGTTGTGAGGTAGTAGGGAAGGTTGTGAGGTAGTAGGGAAGGTTGTGGGGTAGTAGGGAAGGTTGTGAGGGTAGTAGGGAAGGTTGTGAGGTAGTAGGGAAGGTTGTGAGGGTAGTAGGGAAGGTTGTGGGGTAGTAGGGAAGGTTGTGAGGGTAGTAGGGAAGGTTGTGAGGTAGTAGGGAAGGTTGTCAGGTAGTAGGGAAGGTTGTGAGGTAGTAGGGAAGGTTGTGAGGGTAGTAGGGAAGGTTGTGAGGTAGTAGGGAAGGTTGTGGGGTAGTAGGGACGGTTGTGAGGTAGTAGGGAAGGTTGTGAGGTAGTAGGGAAGGTTGTGAGGGTAGTAGGGAAGGTTATGAGGTAGTAGGGAATGTTGTGAGGTAGTAGGGAAGGTTGTGAGGTAGTAGGGAATATTGTGAGGTAGTAGGGAAGGTTGTGAGGTAGTAGGGAAGGTTGTGAGGTAGTAGGGAAGGTTGTGAGGTAGTAGGGAAGGTTGTGAGGGTAGTAGGGAATGTTGTGAGGTAGTAGGGAAGGTTGTGAGGTAGTAGGGAAGGTTGTGAGGGTAGTAGGGAAGGTTGTGAGGGTAGTAGGGAAGGTTGTGAGGGTAGTAGGGAATGTTGTGAGGGTAGTAGGGAAGGTTGTGGGGTAGTAGGGAAGGTTGTGAGGGTAGTAGGGAAGGTTGTGAGGTAGTAGGGAATGTTGTGAGGGTAGTAGGGAAGGTTGTGAGGTAGTAGGGAAGGTTGTGAGGGTAGTAGGGAATGTTGTGAGGTAGTAGGGAAGGTTGTGGGGTAGTAGGGAAGGTTGTGAGGTAGTAGGGAAGGTTGTGAGGTAGTAGGGAAGGTTGTGAGGTAGTAGGGAAGGTTGTGAGGGTAGTAGGGAAGGTTGTGAGGGTAGTAGGGAATGTTGTGAGGTAGTAGGGAAGGTTGTGGGGTAGTAGGGAAGGTTGTGAGGTAGTAGGGAAGGTTGTGAGGTAGTAGGGAAGGTCGTGAGGGTAGTAGGGAAGGTTGTGAGGTAGTAGGGAAGGTTGTGAGGGTAGTAGGGAAGGTTGTGAGGTAGTAGGGACGGTTGTGAGGTAGTAGGGAAGGTTGTGAGGTAGTAGGGAAGGTTGTGAGGGTAGTAGGGAAGGTTGTGAGGTAGTAGGGAAGGTTGTGAGGGTAGTAGGGAAGGTTGTGAGGTAGTAGGGACGGTTGTGAGGTAGTAGGGAAGGTTGTGAGGTAGTAGGGAAGGTTGTGAGGGTAGTAGGGAAGGTTGTGAGGTAGTAGGGAAGGTTGTGAGGGTAGTAGGGAAGGTTGTGATGTAGTAGGGAAGGTTGTGAGGGTAGTAGGGAAGGTTGTGAGGTAGTAGGGAAGGTTGTGAGGTAGTAGGGAATGTTGTGAGGTAGTAGGGAAGGTTGTAAGGTAGTAGGGAAGGTTGTGAGGTAGTAGGGAATGTTGTGAGGTAGTAGGGAAGGTTGTGAGGTAGTAGGGAAGGTTGTGAGGGTAGTAGGGAAGGTTGTGAGGTAGTAGGGAAGGTTGTGAGGTAGTAGGGAAGGTTGTGAGGGTAGTAGGGAAGGTTGTGAGGTAGTAGGAACGGTTGTGAGGTAGTAGGGAAGGTTGTGAGGTAGTAGGGAAGGTTGTGAGGTAGTAGGGAAGGTTGTGAGGTAGTAGGGAATGTTGTGAGGAAGTAGGGAATGTTGTGAGGTAGTAGGGAAGGTTGTGAGGTAGTAGGGATGGTTGTGAGGTAGTAGGGACGGTTGTGAGGTAATAGGGAAGGTTGTGAGGTAGTAGGGAAGGTTGTGAGGTAGTAGGGAAGGTTATGAGGGTAGTAGGGAAGGTTGTGAGGTAGTAGGGAAGGTTGTGAGGGTAGTAGGGAAGGTTGTGAGGTAGTAGGGAAGGTTGTGAGGTAGTAGGGAATGTTGTGAGGTAGTAGGGAAGGTTGTGAGGTAGTAGGGAAGGTTGTGAGGTAGTAGGGAAGGTTGTGAGGTAGTAGGGAAGGTTGTGAGGTAGTAGGGAAGGTTGTGAGGTAGTAGGGAAGGTTATGAGGTAGTAGGGAATGTTGTGAGGTAGTAGGGAATGTTGTGAGGTAGTAGGGAATGTTGTGAGGGTAATAGGGACGGTTGTGGGGTAGTAGGGACGGTTGTGAGGTAGTAGGGAAGGTTGTGAGGTAGTAGGGAAGGTTGTGAGGTAGTAGGGACGGTTGTGGGGTAGTAGGGACGGTTGTGAGGTAGTAGGGAAGGTTGTGAGGTAGTAGGGACGGTTGTGGGGTAGTAGGGACGGTTGTGAGGTAGTAGGGAAGGTTGTGAGGTAGTAGGGACGGTTGTGGGGTAGTAGGGACGGTTGTGAGGTAGTAGGGAAGGTTGTGAGGTAGTAAGGAAGGTTGTGAGGTAGTAGGGACGGTTGTGAGGTAGTTGGGACGGATGTGAGGTAGTAGGGAATGTTGTGAGGTAGTAGGGAAGGTTGTGAGGTAGTAAGGAAGGTTGTGAGGTAGTAGGGACGGTTGTGAGGTAGTAGGGAAGGTTGTGAGGTAGTAGGGAAGGTTGTGAGGGTAGTAGGGAATGTTGTGAGGTAATAGGGAAGGTTGTGAGGGTAGTAGGGAAGGTTGTGAGGGTAGTAGGGAAGGTTGTGAGGGTAGTAGGGACGGTTGTGAGGTGGTAGGGAAGGTTGTGAGGTAGTAGGGAAGGTTGTGAGGTAGTAGGTGTTACCTATCGTTCGTTACGGCTCGTGACCCTACAGCAGCCAAGCTTTAGTTACGTCTAGGGATACCACTGCTGCTCTCTTAAGCGGGTCACCAGTATAACCCCATGAATGATAACAGGCTAAGACTTAAAAGTATTTCTCCCTTAGGACTGAAGAATTATACATATAACTTATAATATATATATTCAAAACAGTATAATATAAAAACACAGATGGTAAAGTTAACTTATACAACAAACCAAAAAAGTATTGTCATTACACTTAATATAACATAATAAAATATGGCACAACATGAATGTTACAGACTTAACTCTACAAAGGTGTGAGCTCCCTTGGCCCGTATCAGCTACTGAACTCTCGCTCTGTCGCTTCCCATAATCCTCTCCTCCTCTGCCTCATTCAGGATGAGGGATGGAAACTAAAGATTTTTTAATATTTAAAACTAATTGAACAACCACTTGTTCTCAAAACACATAAGAATGCAAATTACATATAATAGTTACTTGCAAAATATATAAGAACAATGCCACCTGCTTAATTACAGTAAATAAATAATTATATAAACTAAATAAAAGTGACATCTGGAACTCCCAAAACTGAACAGGTCCAACTTCCCGAATCTAACAGGTATTAGACGTGTGCAAAGCAACCGCGCTCCTGTCTCCACTGACGCTGCCACACCACACGATAATTTACAAAAACACAATGTGTGTACATATACAGGCAATGATATAATGGAACAAAACAAGTTATTTTAAATTTATATACGTATTCAGCTAGGAGTACGTAACACTTCCACCTCCAAGAAAAAAAATGCAATAGATTGAAGATCAATGGCATTTTTTCAAAGTAAAATGTATGACACTTGAGATTTATGGTATTAATTACACCAAACATGTGAAAGTAATAAGAACACATTTCTGGACAAAAATGAAAACACTCCAAATATAGTCTTACAGGAAACTCAGAAATTTCAGTCTTATGACTATGTTCTACATATGTGTCACTGGAGTATGCAAATTTATCTCTCCAAGGTACTATCTCATTTATTTCACTTTGTTTCAGATCATATTTCACACTCCTATCTACATTATTATCATTAGCATAAATAGAATTGTCAATAAAGGTAGCTGCTTTCACACAGTTATCATGGCAATTTAGCTTTTCACTTGTTTCTACTATTTCTCTAAGATCAGTTCCGTATTTCCATGTGATCCCTTTTCCACATGGTGAATTTTTCCAAGACAGCCTCCATTTTCCATTACTCCCTTTTTCTGGAGCTGAACTGCTTAATTGTAGCTGACTGGATGTTGAGTAGATTTGGGACTTCTCCTGGGTATGCTCTGACACAGACATCTGCTCTTCATCACTCTTGATCCTCTGTGGAACACATACTCTCGCCCAATGTATACTAAAATTAGAGAAATTAGCATTAAACCTCACAATTATGCATAAGACTTTCCCATTCATAGAACCTTCCGAAACACAAGACACCGACTTAGCAAACCGTTGACCTTCAAACCAAGAAATACAACCCAAGATAAGTGCAAAGACTACCTGATCGAACTCACTCAGATGATCCATAAGGAACACAGAAATCAATTGCCTCATAACTCTGTCATAACGATCAGTGAAAGAAAACAGGCATATGTCTAGGCACCATACCTCAATCATAACTCTCAAGACAAGTTCACACCTCCTGATGGTGAACTTGAACACAACACACACGTTCATCAACCGTCTAGTCTTCCAAGAGACTAAATAAAACATGCCGAAAACTTTACAACCCTCACCATCACTTCCCAAGTGGTTTACGTCTGATGACAACCAATCAACCAAGAGGTTTAAGGGTCTTAACATCTTGAAAATGCACAGCAGATTACCTGAGAAACGCCCAAGGACAATCTGAAACCTTCACAATGATTAACACTAGGTAGGATAACCTTATCCCCCAACTTGAAATACACACCTGGAGCCTCAAACATCTGCTCCCCAGTATGATTTAATCCTTCACCCACAATATGACTCTGAAAGTCAACTCCAATATGACTCTGAAAGTCAACACCACACTTGAGTGGAACATACACTTTTATCACTCGTGCATCAAAATTAATTGGATCTGAATATAGAGACACTGCTCTAGCATAACTCACCACTTCCTCAGAACTACTGGTTGCACAACCTACTTGAGTAAACTCTCTCTGCTCAACCACAAGGCTTGACAAAGATGTCCCACAGTCCATTACTTCACAAGAAAATGGCTCCTGCAGAATAAAAGTAGATTTCAACATCCTACACACACTCTGACTCAATGTACACAATGAGAAATACTTACTCCACATGGAATAAGAATCACAACCCACAAATCTCCGCAACTTAGATCCAAATGCTACTGTACCAATCTTAATGATTTTACCAAAATTTCCTCCCATGACTTCTGGAGCTGCTCGGAGTACTGTCTGCTCACAATCAATAATATCACTACCAAGCTGGGTCACATCCTCACAGACAACTGAAGAGGGAGGCTCAATGGGTCTCCATCTACTCAACAGAAGCTGATCCTCTGGCTGCTTTCCCACACTCTCCAAAACTGGATCTACAGTACAGACTGTCTCCTTGCTTCTCTCTGAAATCTTAGGGTCAGTTCTACTCAATGCACTTAAATTAAGGGAATCTGAAACGAGCGGGCAAGTAACAGGTAGTTTGACCTCCTCCCCTATTATATCACCTTGACTTGACTAGGGTGAGGCGGGGCCTCTACAACAGATTTACTCTCGGCAACTGATTCTAAACTTGGAGTGAGCGGGAATACTTCTGCCAACCCGACATCTTGTCCTAAACCATTCACTTGGCTGGAATACAGAGTCGTGGCTTTTAAGTTTCTCTCAACTCCTGGCACAACGTTCGTAGTGAGCGGGCAAGACAATGGTACATGGACATCCTTTCCCAATTTATTGGAATAAAGCAGAGTCATAGTATCAGGCTTACTCTCAACAACTAAATCGGCCACACAGGAATCTGGAACAACCACATCCCACTTCTCCACTGAAGGGGTACTGGTTACTGGAACAAATGCTTGAGTAACAACATCAGAACTGACAACTGGATTTATAATAGTACTGACATCAGCACAGGTAGAATGGACAAAACCATCTTCTACAACAGGTTCATTCATAGAACTAACTTCAGCACAGGCAGAATAAACATGGTCTGCAACTGGCTGTTTACACAAACGGGGATCAATCTCACCCACAACATGATTTATGGCCACATCATTACCCAATATAACATCCACACCTGGGATGGGCAACTGTGTACTAACACCCACAGTGCATAAACTTGGTGTAATGGTGGATCTCAAATTAATGTCTATTTGAGGTACAGTTTTACATCCTGCAACACTCTGAAGAACAACAAACTTTCCAGTCTCTCTCTTTTCAACATCAGAAAGAATACTGGATGAAATTATGGTTTGGGAAGCACCTGTATCACGAAGAATAACCACTGGCTTCCACTTCCCATTAATACACAAAACTTCACCTGAAGACATATATGGTGAATACTGTTTCACCCAATTGGGGTTTACAGTTACATGTTTATTAGTAAGTTTATTTTGCACACCTCTGCAATAAATGAGACCAGTTGGTCGTAACTCAGGGTGCAATATAAAACAGGAATTAATTCCATGGCCTTTTATCTTACAATGGGAACAGGACCTTACAGTGGACACACTGGTAGAACCAACTGTTGGTTTAGAAATAACCTTATTATTATTTGACATTCCTGACAATGAAGTAGCAGGATTAGGTTTTGTAAGAGAAGAGCTCATGGGAGTAACTGGAGCACTAGGACTGGATGGATTCTGATAAGGAGTTCGGTGAGCATTATAATTTACTCTACGACTAGACTTAGGTGAAGTGGCTGTAAACTGGGCCTTAGTCAACAACTCATGCTCATCCGCGAGCTTTGACAGCTCATAAATGTCTGTTACATTCTTTTGTTCTGCCATAAAAGTAGACAACTTGTCTGGGAGACATGACAATACTTCTTCCATGATAAGAAGATTCTTTAGAGCATCAAAGTCAGTGACTGAAAGTGACTTTAACCATCTGTTGCAAAAAATCGTCTTCTGACGAGTAAAATCTGCTATTGTCTGATCACTTACCCTCCTTAGGTTCCTAAACTTTTGCCTGTGTGCCTCTGGATTTAATTGATATGCATTTAAGATGCTTTTCTTTACAAATTCATAATCAAAGCTATGAGCGTCAGGTAGGGATGTAAAAACCTCCTGACTACGCCCCTTAAATTGAGACTGCATAATGGCTACCCACTGATCCCTTGGCCAGTTCATACTGATGGCAATTTTATAAAAATGTGCAAAGAAAACCTCAGGATCCTCCTCATTGAACTTGGGCAACTCTATATACTTATTCATCCTTATGGGATTATTATCACTATTTGTTGAAACATTACTAGTATTTCCATGTCCAGCTGCCATACGCTGTGTTTCAAGCCTGAAGTTAGTGTCAGCCATTTGCTGTTGAATCTCTAATTGCCTAGTTTGTTCCTCGGCTTGTTGCTTCTAGTTGCAACTGTGCCATAACCTCTAAACGTCTAGTCTCAAGCTCCCTTTGCTGAGCTTCAGCCTCTAATATTTGCTGTCTCTGTTGAGCTTCAATCTCTCTTTGACGAGCTTCAGCCTCTAATATTTTCTGTTCCTTTTGAGCTTCAAGCTCTAATTGGCGAGCTTCTAACTCAAGACGCTTTAACGTCATCTGATCACTCGACTCCTCTCTTAACTCCTCTAGAATTTCTTCCTCTAACTCTCCATTCTCAACAAAATGTGTCACAATGACTTTCAATATTTGGGCTTTAACCATTCTATTGTTGGCGGTCAAATCCAACTGATTTGCCATTTGTATTAACTCAGTCTTTTTAAGGCTCTGAATCCCTTCAAAGTCTGGGTGAGCCACCAACGATGCAACTTTCTCCTCCATCGTTACTAACACTTGGCACTTGATTCACAACAATAATTAAAACAATGGCACTGCACTACACTTCACTGTAAAATTGTCACCACACTGAAAATTCGCTTGGCCTCACTGCACAAACAATATATAGGATGACTTACCTCAAAATCGTGAAACGTTGTTACTTGACACACAGGAAGGCTTGCTTGGCACATGGAATAGTTCTTAAGAAAAACACAGACACTTAACACACTGGTACCTAGGAAGGCAAGGTTAGATTAGCATAGTTAAGGTTAAGTGGGAACAATATTTCCCGGACGGGCCCCCATAACTCTTTGTTACCTATCGTTCGTTACGGCTCGTGACCCTACAGCAGCCAAGCTTTAGTTACGTCTAGGGATACCACTGCTGCTCTCTTAAGCGGGTCACCAGTATAACCCCATGAATGATAACAGGCTAAGACTTAAAAGTATTTCTCCCTTAGGACTGAAGAATTATACATATAACTTATAATATATATATTCAAACAGTATAATATAAAAACACAGATGGTAAAGTTAACTTATACAACAAACCAAAAAAGTATTGTCATTACACTTCATATAACATAATAAAATATGGCACAACATGAATGTTACAGAGTTAACTCTACAAAGGTGTGAGCTCCCTTGGCCCGTATCAGCTACTGAACTCTCGCTCTGTCGCTACCCATAATCCTCTCCTCCTCTGCCTCATTCAGGATGAGGGATGGAAACTAAAGATTTTTTAATATTTAAAACTAATTGAACAACCACTTGTTCTCAAAACACATAAGAATGCAAATTACATATAATAGTTACTTGCAAAATATATAAGAACAATGCCACCTGCTTAATTACAGTAAATAAATAATTAAATAAACTAAATAAAAGTGACATCTGGAACTCCCAAAACTGAACAGGTCCAACTTCCCGAATCTAACAGGTATTAGACGTGTGCAAAGCAACCGCGCTCCTGTCTCCACTGACGCTGCCACACCACACGATAATTTACAAAAACACAATGTGTGTACATATACAGGCAATGATATAATGGAAAAAAACAAATTATTTTAAATTTATATACGTATTCAGCTAGGAGTACGTAACAGTAGGGACGGTTGTGAGGTAGTAGGGACGGTTGTGAGGTAGTAGGGAATGTTGTGAGGTAGTAGGGAAGGTTGTGAGGGTAGTAGGGAAGGTTGTGTGGTAGTAGGGAAGGTTGTGTGGTAGTAGGGAAGGTTGTGAGGTAGTAGGGAAGGTTGTGAGGGTAGTAGGGAAGGTTGTGATGTAGTAGGGAAGGTTGTGAGGTAGTAGGGAAGGTTGTCAGGTAGTAGGGAATGTTGTGAGGTAGTAGGGAAGGTTGTGGGGGTAGTAGGGAAGGTTGTGAGGTTGTAGGGAAGGTAGTGAGGTAGTAGGGAATGTTGTGAGGTAGTAGGGAAGGTTGTGAGGTAGTAGGGAAGGTTGTGAGGTAGTAGGGAAGGTTGTCAGGTAGTAGGGAAGGTTGTGAGGTAGTAGGGAATGTTGTGAGGTAGTAGGGAAGGTTGTGAGGTAGTAGGGAAGGTTGTGAGGTAGTAGGGAATGTTGTGAGGTAGTAGGGAAGGTTGTGAGGTAGTAGGGAAGGTTGTGAGGTAGTAGGGAAGGCTGTCAGGTAGTAGGGAAGGTTGTGAAGTAGTAGGGAAGGTTGTGAGGTAGTAGGGAAGGTTGTGAGGTAGTAGGGAATGTTGTGAGGTAGTAGGGAAGGTTGTGAGGTAGTAGGGAAGGTTGTCAGGTAGTAGGAAAGGTTGTGAGGTAGTAGGGAAGGTTGTGAGGGTAGTAGGGACGGTTGTGAGGGTAGTAGGGAAGGTTGTGAGGGTAGTAGGGACGGTTGTGAGGTAGTAGGGAAGGTTGTGAGGTAGTAGGGAAGGTTGTGGGGTAATGGCTCACATCACTGCCTAATGCATTCCACCTGTTAACTTCTCTGACACTGAAAAAGTTCCTTCAAACGTCTCTGTGGCTCATGTGGGTACTCAGTTTCCACCTGTGTCCCCTTGTTCGCGTCCCACCAGTGTTGAATAGTTTATCCTTGTCTACCCGATCGATTCCCCTGGGGATTTTGTAGGTTGTGATCATGTCTCCCCTTACTCTTCTATCTTCCAGTGTCGTAAAGTACATTTCCCGCAGCCTTTCCTCGTAACTCATGCCTCTTAGTTCTGGGACTAGTCTAGTGGTATACCTTTGAACTTTTTCCAGCTTCGTCTTGTGCTTGACAAGATACGGGCTCCATGCTGGGGCCGCATACTCCAGGATTGGTTTTACATATGTGGTATACAAGATTGTGAATGATTCCTTACACAGGTTCCTGAAGGCTGTTCTGATGTTAGCCAGCCTCGCATATGCCGCAGAAGTTATTCTTTTTATGTGGGCTTCAGGAGACAGGTTTGGTGTGATATCAACTCCTAGATCTTTCTCTCTGTCCGTTTCATTAAGTACTTCATCTCCTATTCTGTATCCTGTGTCAGACCTCCTGTTTCCACCGCCTAGTTTCATTATTTTGCCTTTACTCGGGTTGAACTTTAACAGCCATTTGTTGGACTATTCACTCAGTCTGTCTAGGTCATCTTGTAGCTTCTTACTATCATCATCTGTTTCAATCCTCCTCACAATTTTTGCATCATCAACAAACATTGAGAGAAACGAGTCTATATCCTCTGGGAGATCATTTACATATATCAGAAACAGTATAGGTTCAAGGACTGACCCCTGCAGGACTCCACTTGTAACGTCTCGCCAATCTGAGACCTCAGTCCTCACATTGACTCGTTGTCTCCTGTTGCTTAGGTACTCCTTTATCCAATGGAGTACCTTCCCTTTCACTCCAGCTTGCATCTCCAGCTTTTTCACTAGCCTCTTGTGTGGTACTGTATCAAAGGCTTTCTGGCAATCCAAAAATATACAGTCTGCCCATCCTTTTCTTTCTTGCCTGATTTTTGTTGCCTGGTCGTAGAATTCAAGTAACTCTGTGAGGCAGGACTTGCCATCCCTGAACCCATGTTGATGTTGTGTTACAAAGTTCTTTCACTCCAGATGTTCCACTAGCTTTCTTCGCACAATCTTCTCCATCAGCTTGCATGGTATGCAGGTTAGGGACACTGGCCTGTAGTTCAGTGCCTCCTGTCTATCTCCTTTTTTTATATCGGGACTACGTTAGCTGCTTTCCAAATTTCTGGCAGTTCCCCTGTTGTCAGTGATTTGTTATACACTATGGAGAGTGGCAGGCACAGTTCTTCTGCTCCTTCCTTTAGTATCCAAGGGGAGATTCCATCTGGGCCTATAGCCTTTGTCACATTCAACTCTAGTAAACACTTCCTTACTTCCCCGCTGGTAATCTCAAACTCTTCCAGTGGTTCCTGGTTAGCTATTCCTTCTCTTATCTCTGGAATTTCTCCTTGCTCTTCTTATGTATGTATGTGTGTGTGTGTGTGTGTGTGTGTGTGTGTGTGTGTGTGTGTGTGTGTGTGTGTGTGTGTGTGTGTGTGTGTGTGTGTGTGTGTGTGTTTGTACTCACCTAGTTGTATTCACCTAGTTGTGTCTGCAGGATCGAGCATTGACTCTTGGATCCCGCCTTTCGAGCATCGGTTGTTAACAGCAATGACTTCTGTCCCATTTCCCTCTCATACCTGGTTTTAAAATTATGAATAGTATTTGCTTCCACAACCTGCTCCTGAAGTGCATTCCATTTTCCCACTACTCTCACGCTAAAAGAAAACTTCCTAACATCTCTGTGACTCATCTAAGTTTCAAGCTTCCATCCATGTCCCCTCGTTCTGTTACTATTCCGTGTGAACATTCCGTCTATGTTCACTCTGTCAAACCCTCTGAGTATTTTATACGTTCTTATCATGTCCCCCCTCTCCCTTCTTCTTTCTAGTGTCGTAAGGCACAGTTCCCTCAGGCGCTCCTCATACCCCATCTCTCGTAGCTCTGGGACGAGTCTCGTTGAACACCTCTGAACCTTTTCCAGTTTCATTATATGCTTCTTCAGATGGGACCTCCATGACGAGGCGGCATACTCTAAGACTGGCCTCACGTAGGCAGTGTAAAGCGCCATAAATGCCTCCTTACTTAGGTTTCTGAATGATGTTCTAACTTTTGCCAGTGTAGAGTACGCTGCTGTCGTTATCCTATTTATATGTGCCTCAGGAGATAGATTAGGTGTTACGTCCACACCCAGGTCTCTCTCACGCGTCGTTACAGGTAGGCTGTTCCCCTTCATTGTGTACTGTCCCTTTGGTCTCCTATCTCCTAGTCCCATTTCCATAACTTTACATTTGCTCGTGTTGAATTCCAGTAGCCATTTCTCTGACCATCTCTGCAACCTGTTCAGGTCCTCTTGGACGATCCTGCAATCCTCATCTGTCACAACTCTTCTCATTAATTTTGCGTCATCCGCAAACATCGACATGTAGGACTCTACGCCTGTAAACATGTCGTTAACATATACAAGAAATAGAATTGGTCCCAGCACCGATCCTTGTGGTACTCCACTTGTTACTGTTCGGCAGTCCGACTTCTCGCCCCTTACCGTAACTCTTTGGCTCCTTCCTGTTAGGTAGTTCCTTATCCATGCTAGGACCTTTCCCCCCACCCCCGCCTGCCTCTCGAGCTTGAACAGCAGTCTCATGTGCGGTACTGTATCAAAGGCTTTTTGGCAGTCCAGAAATATGCAGTCTGCCCAACCATTTTTGTCCTGTCTTATCCTCGTTATTTTATCATAGAATTCCAGAAGGTTTGTTAGGCACGATTTCCCTGTCCAGAACCCATGTTGATGTTTGTTCACAAACCTAATGTTCTCCAGGTGCTCAACCAGTCGTAGCCTAATTATTCTTTCCAGTATTTTACAGGGGATGCTTGTCAGTGATACAGGTCTATAGTTAAGTGCCTCCTCCCTATCACCTTTCTGTGTGTGTGTGTGTGTGTGTGTGTGTGTGTGTGTGTGTGTGTGTGTGTGTGTGTGTGTGTGTGTGACATGGTCATCATGGGTGTACATGATCACTACACTTGGTCATCATGAGTATCCATCATTACTACTCATGTTCATTATGAGGGTATGTCATCAGTATACATGATCATAATGAGAGTATAACATTAGTATACATGATCATAATGAGAGTATATCATCAGTATACATGGTCATAATGAGAGTATAACATCAGTATACATGATCATAATGAGAGTATAACATCAGTATACATGATCATAATGAGAGTATAACATCAGTATACATGATCATAATGAGAGTATAACATCAGTATACATGATCATAATGAGAGTATAACATCAGTATACATGATCATAATGAGAGTATAACATCAGTATACATGATCATAATGAGAGTATAACATCAGTATACATGATCATAATGAGAGTATAACATCAGTATACATGATCATAATGAGAGTATAACATCAGTATACATGATCATAATGAGAGTATAACATCAGTATACATGATCATAATGAGAGTATAACATCAGTATACATGATCATAATGAGAGTATAACATCAGTATACATGATCATAATGAGAGTATAACATCAGTATACATGATCATAATGAGAGTATAACATCAGTATACATGATCATAATGAGAGTATAACATCAGTATACATGATTATAATGAGAGTATAACATCAGTATACATGATCATAATGAGAGTATAACATCAGTATACATGATCATAATGAGAGTATAACATCAGTATACATGATCATAATGAGAGTATAACATCAGTATACATGATCATAATGAGAGTATAACATCAGTATACATGATCATAATGAGAGTATAACATCAGTATACATGATCATAATGAGAGTATAACATCAGTATACATGATCATAATGAGGGTATAACATCAGCATACATAATCATAATGAGAGTATATCATCAGTATACATAATTATAATGAGAGTATAACATCAGTATACATGATCATAATGAGAGTATAACATCAGTATACATGATCATAATGAGAGTATAACATCAGTATACATGATCATAATGAGAGTATAACATCAGTATACATGATCATAATGAGAGTATAACATCAGTATACATGATCATAATGAGGGTATAACATCAGCATACATAATCATAATGAGGGTATAACATCAGCATACATAATCATAATGAGAGTATATCATCAGTATACATAATTATAATGAGAGTATATCATCAGTATACATGATCACGATGTACAATATTGAATTAACAATAAATGATAACCACAAAATATAGAGGAATATTTCTTCACTATAGAAACATTTAAACTATTAACACAACAATGTACAGAAACCGCCTCATTACACTGTTAACAGTACAATCACCACTGCAGTATAAACATGAATGTCACGTCTTGACCATTCAGTGTAAAGTAACATTCAACAGAAATATAGATTTTGTTAGACACCAAACACCACACACAACATTCCTCACTACACAGTAACAATTATTGTACCCAACAATCACCGACTGTCCAAGTGGTTGGGTTAACAATCCTTCCCACCGCCTTATCCTAAATCATTATATCCTCCTATCCCTTCCAAGTGCTATAAAGTCGTATAGTATGAAACTACTTTGTACTTCTGATAATAACCTAACCAATACCCAATATTATACAGAACATTCCTACCTAACTATAAAATCATGATCTAGGATATTAGGCACTCCTTCCCCCACCATAATACACGGGCTCACCATAGCCCGTGCTACTGGCCCCGCTCCTGTGCCAGGTAAGTCCACTACGGGCTCACCATAGCCCGTGCTACTTGCCCCGCTCCTGCGCCAGGTAAGTCCACTACGGGCTCACCATAGCCCGTGCTACTTGCCCCGCTCCTGTGCCAGGTAAGTCCACTACGGGCTCACCATAGCCCGTGCTACTTGCCCCGCTCCTGTGCCAGGTAAGTCCACTACGGGCTCACCATAGCCCGTGCTACTTGCCCCGCTCCTGTACCAGGTAAGTCCACTACGGGCTCACCATAGCCCGTGCTACTTGCCCCGCTCCTGTACCAGGTAAGTCCGCTACGGGCTCACCATAGCCCGTGCTACTTGGAACTTGTTCCGAGTAGCTGAATCTATAACAACAACCACTCTTGGGGGGGGGGGTCGATGGGGAGGCCTAGGGTAGCTGGGGTGGGGGTCGATGGGGGGGTAGCTGGGGTGGGGGTCGATGGGGAGGCCTAGGGTAGCTGGGGTGGGGGTCGATGGGGGGGGTAGCTGGGGTGGGGGTCGATGGGGAGGCCTAGGGTAGCTGGGGTGGGAGTCGATGGGGGGGTAGCTGGGGTGGGGGTCGATGGGGAGGCCTAGGGTAGCTGGGGTGGGGGTCGATGGGGAGGCCTAGGGTAGCTGGGGTGGGGGTCGATGGGGAGGCCTAGGGTAGCTGGGGTGGGGGTCGATGGGGAGGCCTAGGGTAGCTGGGGTGGGGGTCGATGGGGAGGCCTAGGGTAGCTGGGGTGGGGGTCGATGGGGAGGCCTAGGGTAGCTGGGGTGGGGGTCGATGGGGAGGCCTAGGGTAGCTGGGGTGGGGGTCGATGGGGGGGGTCGCCAGTGTATATGGTCCTCCAGCCAGCTGGTTTTAATGAGACTTTCGAGGACCTTGTTAAACAAAACATTAACGATAACCCAATGATCTTCAGAAGTATTGACCCCTGTAATGACCCCTCCTTCACCCTGCCGAGAACTGCATGTGGTGGTGGCAGCAGCAAGGCCCGTAGGAGTAGGAAAGACTTGGGTAAATACTGGTTCGGTAACAGGGTGGTTGATTTGTGGAACCAATTACCGCGTAACGTGGTGGAGGTGGGGTCCCTCGATTGTTTCAAGCGCGGGTTGGACATGTATATAAGTGGAATTGGGTGGTTATAAATAGGAGCTGCCTCGTATGGGCCAATAGGCCTTCTGCAGTTACCTTTGTTCTTTTGTTCTTCTTATAAGTACTGGAAGCATGACCCAGGAAAATAGTGAGAGCAAGGCCATTAGAAAGAGGGAAAATTTTCCTAGGTGATATCTTACGGGCTATATTTAGTAGCACGGGGTATGGTGAGCCCCGTAATAGAGTGCATACACTTGTCTCTGTTTACACCTCCCTTTACTGCGCCTGAGGGAGACGAAGTCGTCTATGTTGGCATCCGGATTACAAACTCGAGAACACGTTTATATAAACTTTGTCGTCTTTGTGTAGTAAATCTGGATTCTTGGCGTGGGACGGAGTAAGTAGGTGGACAAAAACGGAAGACTGTGAACTCATTTATGTGGATGCTGTGAGGAAGAAGGACATAATGCGGATTTTGGCCTTACGAACACTAGCAAAGTGGGTTGCAGGAGTTGAGGCAAAATATTACTGCTGTTGAATAAGGACTCTAGAACACGCTATCTTGACCAGACCACACACTACAAGGTGAACCCTGGAAACACAAACCGACACTGTCTCTATTTTCCGCTTGTTACAACTTGTAATAAAGTTGTTACATCTTGGCTTAACGTGTTTATGACGTATTAGAACGTTGTTACAACTTGATATATTGGTCGTTATAACTGGTTAGGAGATGTTAAAACTTGTTCGAACGTTGTAGCAACGTCGTAGTTTCAGTGTGTGTGTTTGGTGGGAAGGGACGACGACGTTTCGGTCCGTCCTGGACCATTCTCAAGTCGACTGTGAGAATGATCGACTTGAATCAATGATTCGATGACTTGAATGTGAATGAATGATTCTCAATCGACTTGAGAATGGTCCAGGACGGACCGAAACGTCGTCGTCCCTTCAATTTCTAGTGTGTGGTCTGGTCAACATACTTCAGCCACGTTATTGTGACTCATCGCCTGCTTATAAATGACTTATTGACAGGTTTATGGAAATGAGCCAAACATCAGCATGCACTCCTGGACCGTATGTGACCTGAGTGCACTCCTGGACCGTATGTGACCTGAGTGCACTCCTGGACCGTATATGACCTGAGTGCACTCCTGGACCGTATGTGACCTGAGTGCACTCCTGGACCGTATGTGACCTGAGTGCACTCCTGGACCGTATGTGACCTGAGTGCACTCCTGGACCATATGTGACCTGAGTGCACTCCTGGACCGTATGTGACCTGAGTGTACTCCTGGACCGTATGTGACCTGAGTGCACTCCTGGACCGTATGTGACCTGAGTGTACTCCTGGACCGTATGTGACCTGAGTGCACTCCTGGACCGTATGTGACCTGAGTGCACTCCTGGACCGTATGTGACCTGAGTGTACTCCTGGTCCGTATGTGACCTGAGTGCACTCCTGGACCGTATGTGACCTGAGTGCACTCCTGGACCGTATGTGACCTGAGTGCACTCCTGGACCGTATGTGACCTGAGTGTACTCCTGGACCGTATGTGACCTGAGTGTACTCCTGGACCGTATGTGACCTGAGTGTACTCCTGGACCGTATGTGACCTGAGTGCACGCCTGGACCGTATGTGACCTGAGTGCACTCCTGGACCGTATGTGACCTGAGTGCACTTACCGCCATGATTGGATTAAGATTCCATTCACCTGGGGCCAGATTCACGAAGCAGTTACGCAAGCACTTACGAACCTGTATATCTTTTCTCAATCTTTGGCGGCTTTGTTTACAATTATTAAACAGTTAATGAGCTCCGAAGCACCAGGAGGCTGTTTATGACAATAACAACCGTTGATTGGGAAGTTTTCATGCTTGTTAACTGTTTAATAAATGTAACCATAGCCGTCAAAGATTGGGGAAAGATGTATACGTTCGTAAGTACTTGCATAACAGCTTCGTGAATCTGGCTCCTGGACTCTAGGAGACTCTAGGAGAGATAGAGCCAAAGCTAATGGAATGTTTATATCCATGGAAGTGTGGCTGACAATTTATTGGACTAAGACGTTCAAGATATGGAGCCAGATTTGACAGCATATTCCCTAATAACACAAGCTAGTACCTGTTATTTTTCTTTCATTTATAGCCAGAATATGCTTAAATAAAATTGTATAGAAACTAATCAAGTAACATGAGTAGATATTATTAAGATGAAGTAATAAATAAATGGAAAAAGTACTCTGTACCTCATTATCACTAAGAATATCCTGTAGAAAAGGGGGAAGAGAAGTTCTTGAGCATTTGGCCGTCTTACAAGAAAACATTTCCAAAATGTAAACACAAAGGACTTATATGACTGTGAGATATGGATACTAGGATTCTGTCTTTTTAGCTGTGATTGAAAACAGTCTACAGGCTATCTTAAGATGATTTCGGGGCTTAGCGTCCCCGCGGCCCGGTCCTGGACCAGGCCTCCTTTTTATTACAGGTCCCCAGGAAGCAGCTGTATAACTCACAGGTACCTATTTACTGCTAGGTGAACTAGGGCATCAGGGTGAAAGAAACGCTGCCCCATTTGTTTCCGCCTCCACCGGGGATCAAACCCAGAAGCTTGGGACTACGAATCCCGAGTGCTGTCAGCCGTCAGGCCCCCTAGGATAAGCCTTTTCATTAAGAATACACTCATCTGCACAGAGCTGCTAAACGTTGCAAATAATATGGTGTATGGGCCGATAATAAAAATAGATATTCTAAATGTGGTGATTGTCCTGGTATATAAATCACCAGATGCAAATTCTCAGCAGTTTATAGAGCAACTAACTAAAATACAACACTGCTTAGTAAGCTACACAAACTCTGCCCCAAACATCACCGTACTTGACGACTTCAACTTAGGCACCTCAATGGAAAGATGTGGCAAACACAGCTGAACCAGAGAGAGTTCCAGGAAGTAGACTTGGTCAACAGTCACACACAAATGACCTCTTGCACATGTGTGACATTTTCCTTAAACCAGCAAATATTAGAACCAACTAGAAAAGAAAGCACCTGGGAGACGGTGGCTGAGTGGACAGAGAGCGGGACTCATAATCCTGTGGTCCCGGGTTCGATCCTGCGCCGGCGAGAAAAAATTGGCAGAGTTTCTTTCACTCTGATGCCTCTGTTACCTAGCAGTAAATAGATACCTGGGAGTTAGCTGTCACGGGCTGCTTCCTAGGGGTGGAGGCCTGGTCGAGGACCGGGCCCCGGGGACACAAAAGCACCGAAATCATCTCAAGATAACCTCTCAAGAGGTATTATTTTTGTAATGACGAACTGATTAAGGACATAATGATTACAAATGCATATTATTCAGATCACAACCTAATTGAAGTTCAGACATGCATGGGCAATAGACCTGTGCTACCAGTCTCAAATCAAAGAGGAAGAGAATTCAGCAAATTAAATTTTAATTAATGGCTTAAATGGGAATCAATTAACCATGACCTCACAGCAATATGCTAAGACGGTTAGTTGATGTAAACTTAAACCAATGCCTTGAGAAAGTAAGTTCACATACCACTAAGCAGAAAGAAAAAGATGCAACCTTGAGGTTATCTTGGGATGATTTCGGGGCTTAGCGTCCCTGCGGCCCGGTCCACGACCAGGCTTCCTCATTGCAAGTTGGAATGAGAACGACGACGTTTAAAGGCGACGAAAACCAATTGGAGAACATCTCAGATACTCCATTCTATCCCAAGAACAACAAAGAAGGCTATGTTGAGAAATGGAAAATGTCAAGCTAAACTTGCAAGAATTGCAAAATCCAGGAGAGGCAAAGAAAGCAAAATAGAGAAATCCAAATTACTTTTTCTCTATGCAAAGGCTAGAAAAAAACTTCATCCTGCATTGGGCCAATGCACAAGGATGACAGAACCTTCACAGATGACAACAAACAAACAAATCAGCGTCCAGCAGCATCGATTTTTTTTTCTCGATTACTCAATATCAACAATTGATACAAAAACCAAAGTTGGCTCTGAACATCTGTATAAAGAATATTTGGACACTTTTGTTTAAATGTTGAAAAACAGATTTAGAATCACAATACTTTATAAATGTTGAAAAACAGATTTAAAATAATTATTCTGGTATAATGATATATGGAAATTTTACTCTATAAATTGGTCAGTGATTAAAATCGAAGCCCCTGTGTAATTGTCTAAGCCCTGAACAAACGGTTATGGAAAATTATGTTATTTTTTTTTCAGAATGTTTGAACACAGGAGAGGCGGACCAATATAAACATTGACACTCTTACAGTGAGTGCGAACACTTGGCTGTACAGTCAGCTGAAACCTGTGATATAGTTATAGGAGAAATTTTTTTTATATATATTTTAGATACGTGTAATAAACATTAGGTGTGTTCCTTAGCATGACAAGGTTGACATTGATTGGGGAGTGGATAGTACACGGATGTGACCTTAGTAGATTTTAGAAGTACGCTCCCGGATGACTGAAAGTTCTGTCTGAAAATATAACTTTATGTTTTATGGCGGAACACGGTATGGCCGGCTCTAGAGGACGCATGAACTTGGCTAGTGAAGAGCCAAGAGTTTTTTAGTAGTTAGTCTTTGCTGTTAGAGTAGGGACATGTTGTTTAGCTATGTCAGTAAGAGTAGGATGTATGTTTCCTGATGTTGGAGGATTGCTGTCAGTTGACAGCCGAGACATTTATGAATTTGAACATGTTTATTATGATGTTGTTGGACAATCTAAGGATTGTCAAATTTTCTTAGTTAGGGTAGCTTTTGTCTGTGGCATGAGTTGAGTTTCTTGTGGGTTTTGATACTAAACCTCGTTATTTTTAGCAAATTAACAAGGTGTACTAAGTTGCTTGTGCCGGGGGGGTGGGGGGGGGGTTGTAACAAACTAGGCTTGCTGTAAGAATTATCCAGAATGGTTATCTACACAGGGGAGAATGGGAAGCTGGACCCGCGTGTGGTGACCCAAGCACATGGGAGCATCCCCCTGGGGGAATTGGCGGTGAAGATAACTGGCGCCTTTGTTCACAAGTTTCGTATAATGAATCATTCTTTAGTATTCACTTATTTAGAGATATTAGCCTTCATTTATTTTGTATTCAAATTGTATTGTATAGTATGACTGCTTATAATATCAAGAGTATTCTAATTATTAGAAGGAGTTTAGGTCACCATCAGTGACGTCACGAGCCAGAACTAGGCTGTAAGGCGGAGTGACCTGGCGGTCACAGGTCACCAGTTTCCATGTCCTCTATTTCTCAAAGGTCAAATAGCCATTTTGTAGTTGGGAATAGCTCTTCCCTAAGATGCTTGTGTAATTTAACTTCAGTAAAATAATTCAACCAATCTGGATCATTCAGGGCAACAGAGGTTAGTTGTTAAAGCTTAAGCCTGGCAAGTAACTTAGATACTAAGCGGAACAATACAATACAATGCTCTGGTCTGGGGAAGACCAGACGGGCAGAGATCAGTGTGGTTTGAGGAGCAGCTCGGGCAGGTGGCCTTCCATCATCGGCCTCCAGACAGCATGATCATCCAGCTGGTCTATAGAAGGTAGAGTTGTTGAAAGAGTTTGTAGGGAGTAGGTCAATTCATTGCCTCAAATGTAAAGTCAGGGAGTGTTAATTGCCAGGAAGTGTTCAGTTTAGGAAGTGATCTTATTTCTTACATTTTGTTTTAGTTTTGGAATAAATTAATTAGTAATTTTGCAATTTTATTATTTTCCATTTCATTGCTTCCATGCTCTTTTCCTTGTCACGTGGTCACCACGAGGCCGAGTTGAGTTGGGCGCCGATTCGAACAAGGAATCAGAATTATCATTCCTGTTGATTTTATTCCACACTTAAGATTCAAGGTCATATGTTACTAGTGGGGATCAAGCCCCAAAGTTATTGATTGGCATGATCGATCCAGGCCTTGATCATTGCTCAGTGTTGTTGGTCTGGTGATGGCAGCATAAAGGCGACCCTAGGGTTTTGCTAGAAGCCTATGTCACGTCATACGGGTTGTAGAATCTCAAGTCGGTCAATCGTCTTGAGACCACGTGGCGTGGGGTCGGCTCAAGTGAAAGTTTTGGGGTCTTGGTACAGAGAACAATGTTAAAATACGGGCAGAGAGAGAAAGGGGGAGAGGAGATCACAAGAAACACCCCCCACCCCTCCGTGTTACAACACTGGCATTTACCCGAGCGTTCTTTGAGACCCGAATAGGGGTCTTGCAAAGGCAGGAACGGCAGCCAAGCAGGTGGCTGCATCCTGAGGAGCAGCAACGACATGGGTACCAAGACGGGTGTGGTTGAAGGTAACTGAGGCATCTACGGAATCTACAAGATGCCTATGAAGGGAAAAATTGTCAGGAGTTGAATGTAAAGGATGGAGGTCAAAGTACTTAGTCCATGTAGCAGGACCAAACAAAGCATGGTACGAATTAGTATGGGAAGGGAGCATACGAGAGTAGCCGTGGCGGGGACGGCGATGAGAACCTTTAGAGAGAGATGGGTCAAAAGGCGCAGTAGTCACAATAAGATGAAGCCACGCAAGGGGACGAGGCGGTCACCACAGCAGGCTTGGGGCTCGACCCAACCACAGAGGAGGGAGGGGAGCAGGAAGGAAGAGTCCAGTTTAGGGCTAAACCGGGCCCTGTAGCGGGGGGCTACAGATCCTGGTCTTCCAGGACGGTCCGACTCAGGGGCCTGGTCACCCACCCCATGAGCCTGGGTAAGAGAAGTCGTGTCGTCATCCATGCAGCAAACAATATCAAAAGTTTGGGACCTGGAACCAAGAGATACCACCTACCAGGGCAGCCAGGGAGACTGAGCGTGGGCCTGTGCAGGAAGGGTGCGTTGTCCCCAGCGGTGCTCCCCCTTTTCAACAGGGAAGTCCTACTACATCGTCCATTCTCCCACACTGGTGCTAAGACCCCATTCCCCCTATCGCCCCAGCCTGGACACCCAACCATCCACTCAGGGCGGCCCCTCACAGGCGACCCCTCCAGCGGGTGGTCCGATGGCTCATAAGGCCCCTACGTGGTGCCCTTCAACACGTCCACCACCTAAAAAGTGGCAGGAGAGGGGGCAAAGGCAACCTACACTGGTCACAGGGAGGTGTACATGAGCCCCTCACCACGGCAAGGAGGCACCACGGAGGGGTTAAAAGGGGCAGTACCAGTTGTCTTGTACTCCAGAAATTATGGAACTTGACAGTAATAATAAGTTTTTAAACACAAATATACTTTTATTGTTTATTATCAAGACAAGTTGAGGTACACAACTGTTATCAATCAAACCTTTATCTGTATACAAATCCTGGAATACATTCTTAAGGAAAAGAACATCAATTGTGATACAGAAATCACAATATCATGATACATTTAATGAACAAATCCACAAAGGCCGTACTGAGGGTTCGAACTTGTGTCCGGGCTAAGATGCATGCTAAGGTCCGACTAAGGCGCTTCTGGGATCATCCTGGATGTAAATCAGTACAGCCACGATGGTTCGCACCGCTGCTGCCAGATCACTTCGCCGCCACACCCACACAAGCAACGCCATATTCAAGTGGTGTTCCTGCCAAAGAAAAAAAAAAAGATTCTCTATAATATTCTCTCTACTCCGAGTAAATACCTAACCTGTCCTCCGATAAAGAGCATCACTTTTTGCTCATATGCATCACACAAGGCTAAAAAATTTACAAGAAAATGAAAGCGACTCAAGAAAGTGATGTACTGTCCCATTCTGTTTTGGAGCCTCTGGTAGGGTAGGAGAGACTACTTTAAATTGACCGTTTTCATGACATTGTGAAACCTTTAGAGGATGGCCTGAAACACCGTCCATCCCCTGAAACCGGGTAATGATGATCACTGTTATTTATTACCCGAGGCAAACTTACATTACTCTATAGTGTGCCCAAAGCATGGGCTTTGAGCACCTGTGTTATGAACCAAAATTCCTCGCCCGAGCACAAAGCCGTGAAGTCCACGCCATCTGTGAGTCCGCTCCCGAAAATTCCACAACATGGACAATGCCATCTAGTGATGACGAGAGATGCCGGCAATAAGCGCTATATGCCTGTCCTAGTCGGCTCGTGACGTAGCCACTGCTGACCTCTGGTGAGGTGGCGCTTAGACAGTGAATGCAATCTATGGAGCAAATAGGCTAACGTTTGTATCTAAGCTAGTAAGTGATGTTTCCTAGTACTGATGATGTGTCTGCTTTCAGTGTCAACCTAGGATGGCTGTGAGGTACGTTGAATCAGTCTACCCAAGGCAGCCAAGGTCTCTTCACCCAGTCTGCTTTGTAGAAGCTGTGAGCCACCCCCGGACGAACTCTGCTGAGTGTGTGATAGTCTGCCTGAGGAGTGGCAGTGACGGAATTCCCTGTCTCCGGGGCTGGCTGGTGGAAGAGACCACCCACTGCGGTGCCGACCGAGGAGAGTGACCAGCGAGTCACACGAGGCTCCTGCCTAGGGCTCGCAACCTTAGTATTAGTCGTGGAGTGGCCTAACAGCGAGGCTAACTAGTACCTGCCAGCTACAGGCTGGACTGTGGTTGTAGGCCATCACGACGAGGCACCCAGTGGAATTGTAATTTGGCTGGCATGTGGCCAGGGTAGATTCATCGTGGGTTCTGGGCCATGGAAGAGAAAACCAGGAAAGTCTACCCAGAGTGAGCATCGCCAAGTATCCAGTGTCTTCAGAGAAAGACGAGGATGTAAATACTGTGTAGTAATAATTCCCTTTTGTGACTTTAATTTACATATGGTAGTGGGAAAGGAATATATATAATTAAGTATACTTGTGTATTTAATGTACCTCCCCCGTTGATTTTACTTGCGTTACGGAGCTCACCCCTTTGAAAGCCTCTATACTAACTTAGGGCCGGATACCCAAAAAACTAGTACCATCAGAAAAGAACCCGGTTGCGTCCCAATAGGGCCGTAAAAACGTGCTCTTAACAAATGAATCAAATTACATCCAAAAGATCTATTTGGTCTCAAGTCTAACACACAATTATGTAAATGAACTCCACAACTCACCAGCTTGTACCATGTAAGGTAGACAACAACAACAGTTATGGTAAATAAACACTCATCTTGACAATGTCCAAAATGAGCTCATATTCTAGTGTAAAAGTCAAATGAGAAGTAAAGTGTACCTCTAGCACACCCTAACAAACTGTTTATAATTAAAAATAATTTAAAACACAACAAAACTTTTGGCTACACTGACACCACAACCGTTACTCACCAGACTAAACAGACACATTACAATCTCAGATTCTACACACTCACACTGTAAGCTCATTGAAGTGCAAACTAACATTAATAACAGTAGTAAGTCCAACAGAACCAACAAGCTAGAAGGCTTATTCACTCAATTCAATTTCAACAATAAGAGGATCGACTGGGAAGAAATAAATATAGACCTTGGAAACATTCATTGGGAAACCATCTTAAGCGACAAAACTCTCACACAGGGAATAGCTCCACTGACAGCTGAAACCTACTATATCTGCTTAGAGCACATGCCTGTGAGTAGGGTCAGAAAGAGGCTAAGTCTAGAAAGAGAACACGCAGATGACTGTACAGAAGGAAAGAATCACAGAAATTGCTTAAACAGACACAACTGTCTTTAAAAAGGAAAAATAAATCTAAACGGAGAGATCGAAGAAATAATTCTATGAATAGAGCAGACGTTGAAGTGATCATATTACTGAGGGAAACAGATAACAGACTGAACAAAAACCATCTAATTATCGCAGGGGACTTCAATATTGATCTCTGCGAGCCTGAGGACCCTCCTGCTGCTAGTTTCCTCAACTGTATGAATTCCTGCTTCCTCATACCCTTAATCACTAGACCTACTAGAATCTTAAACAGTCTCCGTGGTGTAGTGGTAAGACACTCGCCTGGCGTTCCACGAGCGCTATGTCATGAGTTCGTATCCGGGTCAGGGAGGATTTACTGGGCGCAATTCCTTAACTGTAGCCTCTGTTTAACGCAACAGTAAAATGTGTACTTGGATGAAAAAACGATTCTTCGCGGCAGGGGATCGTATTCCAGGGACCTGCCTGAAACGCTACGCTACTAGTGGCTGTACAAGAATGTAGCAACTCTTGTATATATCTCAAAAAAAAAATCACTGAGAGTACTGCCACGGCTCTTGATCGCATCTGGACCAACATAACCTTTCCGCTTATTTCAGGGTTAATCATTGATAGCACTACAGACCATTACCCCACATTTCTCCTAACATTAACAAACCACCTCTAGAGACAAGGGAGATAAGCTTTCTTGAGGTTATCTTGAGATGATTTCCGCGGCCCGGTCCTCGACCAGGCCTCCACCCCCAGGAAGCAGCCCGTGACAGCTGACTAACACCCAGGTACCTATTTTACTGCTAGGTAAAAGGGGCATAGGGTGAAAGAAACTGCTCATTGTTTCTCGCCGGCGCCTGGGATCGAACCCAGGTCCACAGGATCACAAGTCCCGCGTGCTGTCCGCTCGGCCGACCGGCTCTTTTGGCTGCACAATGAAACTGCCATGGGAAATTTTATAGCTGCTGCTGTTAATGTCAACTGAGAGACTGAATTAGGTAACACAGGGGACATCAACCTAGCAGTGCAATCTTTTCTTCAAAAAATTCTCAGCCTTTATAACACCCACTGTCCTATGCTAACGAAACAAGTCACAACTAAAAGGCTAAACAATCCTTGGCTTACAATGAGAATACTTAAATCTATTAATAAAAACATGACCTTGAGAAGAAGTATAGGTTAGGAATCATCTCCAAAAAAAATTTCAAAGAATTACTCATCATTGCTATCTAAAATAATCAGAAGAGCCAAAATTAAATACTACGAAGATAAATTTACCCAAACAAAGGGCAACATTAAGAAAACATGGAGCACAATTTCACAAATATTGGGATCAAAGAAGACTTTAAATAACAAACCAATACTCCTGTCCAATAACGATGGTCAGCTTACAGCCTCTGATACTGCTATTGAGTTCAATAGGTTCTTCTCTTCCATTGGGTCATCCCTTGCAAATGATATTCCATCTTCCAGTACTGATGTTCAAGACTATCTTACAGGTAAGTATCCACAGTCTCTGTACCTAACACCTGCAAATTCCACTGATGTTAATGAGATAATCCTTTCGCTTAAAACCAAACCTAGTGCCCTTAAGGAGATACCAACTTTAATTTACAAAAAAGCTTCCAGATCTTTAGCTCCTGCTATTGCCCTTCAACAAGTCACTTGAACTCCAAACCTTTCCAGATATTCTAAAAAAAGTGAGAGTAACCCCTGTCCACAAATGTGGTGATCTCACTGATGTTAACAACTACAGACCTATATCAATCCTGCCAAACTTGTCAAAAATATTAGAAAAACTCATCTACAAACAGCTTTACTCTTATCTAGCCAAACACAATATACTTAGCTCTTGTCAATAAGGCTTCAAACCCAAAGAAAGTACTAACGATGCAATTATTTGCATGATTAGCTTGATACATGCAGCTCTTGATAAAAATGAGTTCCCTGTTGGGTTATTTGTGGACCTACGTAAGGCTTTTGACACTGTCAACCACCAAAACCTTCTTCGTAAAATACATCATTATGGAGTGAAAGGTCACTCCCTGCAATACCTTAAATCTTACCTTACTGACAGACTCCAGTATGTTTCTGTGAATAATTCAATTTCTCCCACCCTACCCATCAACAGTGGTGTTCCACAGGGCAGCATACTTGGCCCTCTCCTCTTTCGCATCTACATTAATGACCATCCAAATGCCTCCCAACATCTCAAACCAATTCTATTTGCTGACGACACAACTTTCATTTACTCCTGTCCTGACCCCCTTGCTCTAAATGTCACAGTGAATACTGAACTAAATAAAGTCCATATTTGGCGAACTGCCAACAAACTCACCCTCAACATTGACAAAACTTTCTATATTCTGTTTGGCAATAAATCCTCAAATCAAATAAATCTCAGGATAAATAATACCAAAATTTGTAACAAAATAGATGGCAAATTCCTTGGTGTTCTCATTGACCGAAAGTTGAATTTCCAGGGACACATTATAAATATATAAAAAAAAGTTTCAAAACTGTTGGCATTCTTTCTAAAATCAGATATTATGTACCTCGCCCTGCCCTGGTGACGCTCTATTACTCCCTCATCTATCCTTATCTCAACTATGGTATTTGTGCTTGGGGTTCTACTGCCCAAAATCCTTTACATCCTCTAATTACTCAACACAAAGCTGCAATTAGGACAATATCCACCTCTGGCCCCAGACATCACTTGGTACCTCTACTCAAATCTCTGAATATGTTAGATATTAAGTCACTGGCATATCCTCTCATGTGTATTATATATATATAAAATGTTGACCTGTAATGCCAATCCTGACCTTAAAAGCTTCATTGAAGGTTGTAACAGAACCCATGAGCTCCAAACCAGAAACAAATACCTTTTTGATATTCCAAGAGTACTACTTAATCAAACTAGAAATGCTCTACAAATCAAGGGACTCAGAATGTGGAATGACCTTCCCAATCATGTTAAAGACTGTACCTCTCTCAACCAGTTTAAGATAAAAACTAAGTACTACCTAACTAACTCGCTGTAACCTACCTTACCCTTATAATGTCAACCCATGTCTGTTATTTTTAAACATTGCTGTGTGTCGACCAAATTGTATTTTTACTGTTTTTCTCCCATGTTCCCCTCTTTTTTTTTATATTTTCTCAACACATTTTATACTTTAATCTCAATTAGTATTAAGTTTTAGTCTTTAGTGTTTTCCTGCCCGAAACGCTTTGCATATTAGTGGCTTGAGGCATTGTATATACTAGCTCTATCTATAAATCCATCAATATTTGTATCACCTCTTGTATGTATGTACTTTACCTGAATAAACATTTGATTTTTTTATTTATGTACATAATATCTGATTTAAAAAAGAATGCCAAGTGATTTTGAAATATTTTTTAGCTATATTTAGTATGTGGCACTGGAAATTCAGCTTGTTATCAATGAGAACTTCATGGAATTTGCCATCTACTTTATTACCAATCTGGATATTGCCAATTTTTTATTTAAGAAAATGAGGGATGTGTAAACAGCAAATAAAACTGGCTTGAGGAATTGAGACAGATTTGGAATATCATTTATGTAGATGAGAAAGAGTACGTAAGTAATTATCTAAAGAGGGCACCAAGCCGGGAAGGCTATGAAGCACCATTAACTATGTGGAATATATAAAAAAAATGGTGAATATCACTAAGAATGCCAATTCAAGAACAAAAGCACATAAGGCATATGATATCCCCAAGCAAAAATCTGCTATCAGAATAATAACAAATTCTGCTTTCAGACAACACTCAGCCCCCTTGTTTAACTCCCTTAACATGCTAAACATAATCTCACTCCACACATTTTCTTGTGTCAATTACATTTACAAAACCCTGTTCTTAAACGCAGATCCTGCTCTGAAACTTTCCCTGGACAGATGTAATAGGACCCATTATCACCACACCAGAAATAAATATCCCTTTGATATCCCCAGAGTCAAACTTAATCTGTGTAAACACTCTATGCAAATAAAGGGACCCAGTCTATGGAACTCACTCCCTATTGAATTGAAAAGCTGTCCAACTTTTGCGCCATTCAAAAACAAAACTAAAAAGTACCTAATCTCATCTGCATAGTTTTTTTACCTTGTTGCTTTAAAATTGCACTGTATCTATTGCTACCCAATCTCCCTATCTTTATATACCCAATCCGAACATCTTTACCAATGTGATCATTACTGTCTTATATGTGCTATCAATCTGCTGTACAGTGTCTGTTAATCTTGTTTAAATTACCAATCAAGTTGTCAATGTAATTAACCAGAGCTTTAATATACCAATGTGCTTTAATATACTTACTATTCTCTCTCATCTCATTTTTTTTCTTGCAGTGTATCTGTTATCATTTTATTAATTCTGCTTGAATTTACCTACTTAAAATTATCTGTTAGATTAAGGATCTGCCCGAAATGCTGCGCGTACTAGTGGCTTTACAAGATTGTAAATACTGTGCTATGTATTCTCTCTAACTCAATGTACCTTCTTGTATATAAATAAAAAAAAAAAAATAAAAAAAAATATCAAAGGTATTTGATTCATCAAGGATTCTATCGAGGGACAAGTAAGGGACTGTCGGGAAGCAAGACATACGCACCTCCTGTTAGTCAGGTTATTCGACAAGGATTTGTACGACCGTAAGAGGGACAATGCAATATGAACAATAAAGAGCAGGGAGGTGCTCCATTAACTGCCTATGAATTAAACATGTATGGCTAATACGTAATCTCGTCAGAGCCATTTCTCACCGCCGGTTACGGTGGTAGGAAGAAGGCCAAGGGGACATGCTACCTTTAGGAGAACGCAGTTTGTCAAGAGTAACAAGACCAACAACACTGCTAACGGGCAAGGATTGAAGAATGAATAACTGGATACAAGATAAAATAAGGAACACCTTTACGGGAGATGGGGCAAGTACAGAGAGCCTCCTTAGTGACAAAGTCTGCACACTCATTTAAGGACACCAATATGGCTTGGGACCCAGCAAAACTCCACTGTCTTAAATCTGTTGGAGATAAGAAACAGACAATGTTGAATTTCGACAACCACAGGATGAACTAGATTAAATGACTACAGAGCTATGAAAAGGCACAGTGAGAGTTAACTACAACAACAAAGGAAAAGTGACAGCAAGAAAGCAGTTGACGAAGAGCATACAAAATAACATGAAGTTCTTCTGTGAAGATGTTAGTCTCTGGAGGCAGGCAACACATATGTGTGGTCAGGAAAACAACAGAGTAGCCTACACCATCTGCAGACTTTGACCCATCTGTGAAGTCGGAAATGGAGCGCGAGTGTGATGAAAAGTGTACAAGGAAAAGTACGACATAAGTGAAAGTGAGGAGGGTGTTGTAGGGACTGCACAATGTAACGAAGACAGTAGCGATCACGGCGATCCTGTAGAGACAGGATGCCTGTTTCGACATACAGGCTTAGGGTAGGAGTTGAACGCAAGGCACCAGGGCTGAAGAATAACCCAGTATGGTGCAGAGCATCAAGACAGCAAAGAGTAAAATGAGAGGCAGATGAATAAGCACGACAACCATAATTGAGTTTAGACAGTACGAGAGAGGAGCGTGCTCGTGTCAGCTCCCCAGGAAGTATAACTTACCTTAAGTAAGTTAGGGACCTTAAAACATTCAACTCAGAGGTAAGAGATATGGGGGGACCAAGACAAATGAGTGCTAAAGAATAACCTCATAAGTTTAGCAGAATCTATGCACAAAAGGGGATTACCATAAAGCGACAAAGGGGGACGAAGAATGACCTACTTCCGAGTAAAAGTCAGAGCACAAGTTTTAGTTGTGGAGAACTTGATGCCATGATTGATTGTCCAGGACGACACGGCATCAATCGCAAGTTGAAGATGCAGTTGGAGGAAAGGCAATTCATCACCTCGACATCGAAGGGTAAGATCGCTGACAGAGAGCTGAGAAGATGCCAGAGGAAAGGGAGTAAAGATGATTGAGGGCAACCAGGAAAATGAGCAAGTGCTCAGAACACTACCGTGGGGTACACCTTCATATTGCCGAAAAGAGGCAGAATGGTACAAACCCTCACTCTAAAGGAACGATTAGAGAGGAAGCTTTGTAGGAAGAGAAGGAGATTACCACGAAGGCCAAAGTAACAGAGTTGGGACAGAATACAGTATGCCATCTCCAGGTGGTGTCGTATGCCTTTTCCAGGTCATAAAAGAACTACAGTAACAACAGAGATCTTTGCAGCAAAAGCAGTATGAATATAGCCATCAGGTTCATCAAGACATCAGTCATGTTTTGACACTTGCAAAAGCCAAATTGAGAACGGGAGAGGTGGCGATAGTGTTCCAAAAACCACATCATACCGACATTGAACACACATTCAAACAGTATGGAGACGCAACTCGTGAGGGCAATGGGGCAGATGTCCTTAGGAGCTGTCCCTAGAGACCCTGGTTTCCGAATAGGAAAAACAACCACCTCAAGCCAGTCCTTAGGGACAGATGGCGACTTGCAAATACGGTTAAACAGATTCAGTATATACTGAAATGTGCATTGAGGGAGATGACATTCATTTTGAGATGTTTTGCCATCTGAGCCCGCTGCCATAGAACCGCAATGAGTCAGGGCAGACTGGAGTTTGGAAAGAGAGAAAGGATCATTATAGAGAAGCTGGAGATACTTGTGAAAATCTATGGAACAAGATTCATGAAGGTGATTACGAATAAGGAAAGATGGAGGAAGACTAGAACTGGAGCCAAGAGTCGAAAAACGGGGAACCCAGTTCGGTGGCAACCGACACTGGATCCGCCACAATAGAACCACGGAAGTGAAGGACTGGCGAGACATCTGGAACAAACTTACCTGATATCTTACAGATATTCTTCCTGAACTGGGGCAGAGGAGTATCAGTCGTAATTGTGGAGACAAAAGATATCAAACTCACACATTTAGCCGTACGGACCGCACTCGCCTTGTGAAACGAAAGAAAACAACCATCTATCTGCATCTGTCTTTCTTCTATGCTGCGCTCTTACAGCAGACAGCCGAAACACGGCCTGCAGTCCACCAGGGAACGCACTTCCACATGCCTCGGGAGGTAGAGCGAGGAATAGAGCGGAGGGCAGCGTCTAATATGGTGTGATGAAAAAGGAGTAAGGCTTGAGGGAGAGGCAGATCGGAGAGGTCGAAAAGAGTAGCATGTAGGGTGAATAGATTCCAGTTAGCCTTGGCAAACTGCCACCTAGGGACGGAGACGGAAGGGTGAAAAGAGAAAAAGGTGACAAGGATGGGGAAATGGTTACCGTTATGGAGGTCACGAAGAACCCGCCATGTGAAATCTAAATAAAGAGAAAAGGTTCAGGAGAGAAAGATCAAGACAGGAGACGGTGCAAGAGCAGGTGTCAACATAAGTGGGTTCACCAGAATTCAGAAGAGACAGAGAAGAACAGAGGATGAACCCTTCGGGAAGGCGGCCCCGTGTGCAGAACATCGCCCCAGAGAGTATGCCGACAGGTAAAATCCCCCAACAGGAACACAGGCTCTGGTAAAGAGTCCAATAGGTGTTTAAGACCAGGAAGAGAAAGTGGGAAATTTGGGGGAGATAAATGGAACAGACTGTATATCAATTACTCAAAAGATATGGGCCACAGAACACTCAATGTGCAACTGGAAGAGTATGGGGACGAAGGTAATATCAGTACGAATCAAAAGAGCAGTAGTGTTATGGGCCCTAGCAAAAAATGGAGGGGGGAAGAGAATGGCGTAACCACGGAAGTGACCAGGACAAGTGCCAAGCATCGGCTCCTGGAGACAGACACAAAGCAGTGAAAACTGTGATATCCGAAGCTGGAATTCATATAAGTTGGCGTAAAATACACGAATATTCAAATGAAGAATAAACATTGTCAAAAATAGAGAGAATAGAAATAGAGAACACGGGTCAAACAAAGGCAAATTAAAACAGTATACTAAGCAAGATCAGGATCAGTGTAATTGGGGTTATGGGGCATAGATAAATCTAGCAAGAACAGTTAAATCTTTCAAGAACAGGTAAATCTAGCAAGAACAGGTAAATCTATCAAGAACAGGTAAATCTAGCAAGAACAATGGAGTCAAGGTAGTGGTAGGATGAACCAGAGGTGGACTGACAGGGTCCAGAGCAGCATTGGAGAGGTGCGGTCAAGGCAATCAGGGAGAGGAGGGGCAGAAACAGGGGAGCGCACCTCATCAAGGGCAGCATCCAAGAGAGAATTGAGGGCCAAGGGAATTTCCATATTTGGGACAGAGTACTTAACCACCGAAATGGGAGGGGGATTCAGGGATAGAGTCGTAGTCAGAAGGTGAGGAAGAGATTGATGCCTTCTTACCTGCTGGGGAGGAAGAAGAGGAGCCAGGCTTATGTTTCTGATATAGACAGGTGTGCCAGCAGCATCGTACTGGGCGACAGCCGTTGCAGTCTCAACAGGAAAAGGAGAACAGGAGCAGTCAATATGAAGATTGCTGGGAGGAGGGACAACGACCTGGATGGACAGGCGGTGTGGAGGGCCAAAATACAAGAGGGGAGGGCCGAGAAGGAAAAGAGGGCACAGGAGACAGGGAAGGAAGGAAGGAAGGAAGGAAGGAAGGAAGGAAGGAAGGAAGGAAGGAAGGAAGGAAGGAAGGAAGGAAGGAAGGAAGGAAGGAAGGAAGGAAGGAAGGAAGGAAGGAAGGAAGGAAGGAAGGAAGGAAGGAAGGAAGGAAGGAAGGAAGGAAGGAAGGGAGACACCAGACAGAGAACCAGGAGGAGACCCTCTGGACCAGAATTCAATAGAGCAGGTGAGGTGGTGGTGGTGGTGGTGTCCAGGTCCAAGGCCTGGAAACAGTTGCAAAACTGAGAAAGTGGGAGAGGGCGACAAGTGGAACTCAATATACGAGTATAAGACATGCCAGAGGAAGATAAAAGATGGCGTACTTGGCGTCTCACCTCAAGGAAAGATAAATGATTCTGATGTTTCAAATTGAGGATGGCTTCCTCAAATTTGTATTGCACACATGTGCGGGAGAAGGTAGGGTGGGCATCACTGCAATTGATGCAGTGAGCTTGGGAAGAAAAGCACTGTCTTATAATGATCTGAGTATCCACACAAGGGGCATAGAGACACTGCACTTGTGCATTTGAAGGGACCATGCACAAATTTCCAGCACCTATTGCAGAGGGGAGGAGAACAGATGCTCCTTCAGGAGCACCTGGCACCAGCAAGAATTACGGAAGACGGAAGGGACCTACTATCAGAAGTGATCTTCATTACGCAAAGAGACTGGCCAGGATGACCACGAGGGAGGTCGAGTAACATATCAATCTGGAGCATTGAATGGCCTTGGGTTTCTAGGATATGTTTACTATCCTTCTGGCAATCTATTGGGGCAATCCCTATATATCTACATTATATATATATTTAAATATATATATATATATATATATATATATATATATATATATATATATATATATATATATATATATATATATATATATATATATATATATATATATATATATATATATATGCGAACAAGCCTGAATGGTCCCCAGGACAATATGCAACTGAAAACTCACTTCTGGGGTGTGAGTTTTCAGTTTATATATATATATATATATATATATATATATATATATATATATATATATATATATATGTCGTACCTAGTAGCCAGAACGCACTTCTCAGCCTACTATGCAAGGCCCGATTTGCCTAATAAGCCAAGTTTTCCTGAATTAATATATTTTCTCTAATTTTTTTCTCATGAAATGATAAAGTTACCCATTTCATTATGTATGAGGTCAATTTTTTTTATTGGAGTTAAAATTAACGTAGATATATGACCGAACCTAACCAACCCTACCTAACCTAACCTAACCTATCTTTATAGGTTAGGTTAGGTTAGGTGGCCGAAAAAAGTTAGGTTAGGTAGGTTAGGTAGTCTAAAAACAATTAATTCATGAAAACTTGGCTTATTAGGCAAATTGGGCCTTGCATAGTAGGCTGAGAAGTGTGTTCTGGCTACTAGGTACGACATATATATATCAATATATATATATATATTAGTATATTTTGGTAGCAGTCTTTCCTGTAGACATATATTATTAAATATGACCGAAAAAGTAAGATTAATAACTCTAACACGAATTTTCTCAATCTTTCGTACATTACGCTTCACTGTTGGAGGTAAATCAAAAATTAATTCTCCAAAATTCATTTTTATTTCTAGTCTGACGCGACACGGGCGCGTTTCGTAAAACTTATTACATTTTCAAAGACTTTAGTTCACAAATACACAACTGAATAGAACTTACGTATCTCCGATTTTATATCTACATTTGAGTGAGGTGGGAGGGGTGATGTGGCATTAACACAAGACAGAACAAGAGGGGATATTAATAGGGTATTAAAAGTATCAACACAAGACAGAACACAAACAATGGGTATTGAATAGAAGTGTTTGTAGAAAGCCTATTGGTCCATATTTCTTGATGCTTCTATATTGGAGCGGAGTCTTGAGGTGGGTAGAATATAGTTGTGCAATAATTGGCTGTTGATTGCTGGTGTTGACTTCTTGATGTGTAGTGCCTCGCAAATGTCAAGCCGCCTGCTATCGCTGTATCTATCGATGATTTCTGTGTTGTTTACTAGGATTTCTCTGGCGATGGTTTGGTTGTGGGAAGAGATTATATGTTCCTTAATGGAGCCCTGTTGCTTATGCATCGTTAAACGCCTAGAAAGAGATGTTGTTGTCTTGCCTATATACTGGGTTTTTTGGAGCTTACAGTCCCCAAGTGGGCGAGCAAAAAGTCTTAGTCGACATGAACTTGAAACCGGCCATATACTGCAGGTATGTTGACGACATTTTTACACAGGTACCTGATGTCAGACATCTGCAGGAGCTGAAGGAGGCATTTGAGCAGAGTTCCGTCCTGCGTTTCACTTACGAGATGGAAAAGGATGGGAAGCTGCCCTTTCTAGATGTAACAGTCATGGAAAAGGGCAGAGGTTTCCACACTGCAGTCTACACTAAGGAAACAAACATAGGAATGTGCCTAAATGCCAACAGCGACTGCCCTGACAGGTACAAGAGGAGTGTTGTTAACGCATATGTCGACCGTGCTCTCAGCCACAGCTCAGAATGGAAGCAAGTCGACGAAGAACTCTGTAGGGTAAGGCAGGTCCTAGTCAATAACGGCTTCTCCAATGGTTTCGTCGAAGACATCATAAGAAGGAAAGTGAAAAGCCATGCAACCTCTGAAGAGACAACTAACACAACACCTATACCCCCTATTAGACTATTTTACAGGAACTTCTTTTCCACAGCTCATAAAACGGAGGAAAGGGTCCTGAAAGATATTGTTAATAGAAACGTTATCCCTACCGACAAAAATCAGAGGATACAACTGACGATTTACTATAAAACCAGAAAAACGGCCAGCCTACTCATGAGAAACTCTCCAGACACAAAACAGAACGCTTTAAAAGAGACTAACGTCGTCTATGCCTTCAAATGCCCACTTGGGGACTGTAAGCTCCAAAAAACCCAGTATATAGGCAAGACAACAACATCTCTTTCTAGGCGTTTAACGATGCATAAGCAACAGGGCTCCATTAAGGAACATATAATCTCTTCCCACAACCAAACCATCGCCAGAGAAATCCTAGTAAACAACGCAGAAATCATCGATAGATACAGCGATAGCAGGCGGCTTGACGTTTGCGAGGCACTACACATCAAGAAGTCAACAGCCAATTATTGCACAACTATATTCTACCCACCTCAAGACTCCGCTCCAATATAGAAGCATCAAGAAATATGGACCAATAGGCTTTCTACAAACACTTCTATTCAATACCCATTGTTTGTGTTCTGTCTTGTGTTGATACTTTTAATACCCTATTAATATCCCCTCTTGTTCTGTCTTGTGTTAATGCTACATCACCCCTCCCACCTCACTCAAATGTAGATATAAAATTGGAGATACGTAAGTTCTATTCAGTTGTGTATTTGTGAACTAAAGTCTTTGAAAATGTAATAAGTTTTACGAAACGCGCCCGTGTCACGTCAGACTAGAAATAAAAATGAATTTTGGAGAATTAATTTTTGATTTACCTCCAACAGTGAAGCGTAATGTACGAAAGATTGAGAAAATTCGTGTTAGAATTATTAATCTTACTTTTTCGGTCATATTTAATAATATATGTCTATATATATATATATATATATATATATATATATATATATATATATATATATATATATATATATATTATTAAATATGACCGAAAAAGTAAGATTAATAATTCTAACACGAATTTTCTCAATCTTTCGTACATTTCTTTTCACTGTTGGAGGTAAATCAAAAATCAATTCTCCAAAATTCATTATTATTCCTAGTCTGACGCGACACGAGCGCGTTTCATAAAACTTATTACATTTTCAAAGACTTTAGTTTACAAATACACAACTGAATAGAACTTACGCATCTCCGATTTTATATCTACATTTGAGTGAGGTGGATGGGGTGAGGTGGCATTAATAGGGTATTAATTTCATCAACACAAGACAGAACAAGAGGTGGCATTAATAGGGTATTAATTTCATCAACACAAGACAGAACACGAAACAATGGGTATTAAATAGAAGTGTTTGTAGAAAGCCTATTGGTCCATATTTCTTGATGCTTCTATATTGGAGCGGAGTCTTGAGGTGGGTAGAATATAGTTGTGCATTAATTGGCTGTTGATTGCTGGTGTTGACTTCTTGATGTGTAGTGCCTCGCAAACGTCAAGCCGCCTGCTATCGCTGTATCTATCGATGATTTCTGTGTTGTTTACTAGGATTTCTCTGGCGATGGTTTGGTTGTGGGAAGAGATTATATGTTCCTTTATGGAGCCCTGTTGCTTATGCATCGTTAAACGCCTAGAAAGAGATGTTGTTGTCTTGCCTATATACTGGGTTTTTTGGAGCTTACAGTCCCCAAGAGGGCATTTGAAGGCATAGACGATGTTAGTCTCTTTTAAAGCGTTCTGTTTTGTGTCTGGAGAGTTTCTCATGAGTAGGCTGGCCGTTTTTCTGGTTTTATAGTAAATCGTCAGTTGTATCCTCTGATTTTTGTCTGTAGGGATAACGTTTCTATTAACAATATCTTTCAGGACCCTTTCCTCCATTTTATGAGCTGTGGAAAAGAAGTTCCTGTAAAATAGTCTAATAGGGGGTATAGGTGTTGTGTTAGTTGTCTCTTCAGAGGTTGCATGGCGTTTCACTTTCCTTCTTATGATGTCTTCGACGAAACCATTGGAGAAGCCGTTGTTGACTAGGACCTGCCTTACCCTACAGAGTTCTTCGTCGACTTGCTTCCATTCTGAGCTGTGGCTGAGAGCACGGTCGACATATGCGTTAACAACACTCCTTTTGTACCTGTCTGGGCAGTCGCTGTTGGCATTTAGGCACATTCCTATGTTCGTTAACGAACATCAACATGATGTTGATGAAATTAATACCCTATTAATGCCACCTCACCCCATCCACCTCACTCAAATGTAGATATAAAATCGGAGATGCGTAAGTTCTATTCAGTTGTGTATTTGTAAACTAATGTCTTTGAAAATGTAATAAGTTTTACGAAACGCGCTCGTGTCGCGTCAGACTAGAAATAAAAATGAATTTTGAATAATTGATTTTTGATTTACTTCCAACAGTGAAAAGAAATGTACGAAAGATTGAGAAAATTTGTGTTAGAATTATTAATCTTACTTTTTCGGTCATATTTAATAATATATGTCTACAGGAAAGACTGCTACCAAAATATACTAATATATATATATATATATATATATATATATATATATATATATATATATATATATATATATATATATATATATATATATATATATATATATATATATATATATATATTATATATATATATATATTATTAAATATGACCAAAAAAGTAAGATTAATAATTCTAACACGAATTTTCTCAATATTTGTTATGTTTCTTTTCACTGTTGATAGTAAGTGAAAAATCAATTCTCCAAAATTCATTTTTATTTCTAGTCTGATGTGACACTTGAACGCGTTTCGTAATAACTTATTACATTTTCAAAGACTTTTAGTTTACATACACACAACTATAACCTGCAAACACTAAACAGAGTTCTTACTACGCTATGATTTAAGCATCTTTCATTTCATACTGGCATTTTGGGTGAGGTGATATGTTACAATCAGTTTTGGATGAGGTGAACAAAACTTTCAACACAGGACAGAACACGAAACAATAGGTATTAATTGGGTAAATTGAAGGTAAGGATGGAAGTAAGTGCAAAGGGCCTATTGGCCCATATTTCCTGATGCTTCTATATTGGAGTGGAGTCTTGAAGTGGGTAAAATATGTTGTGCATTAATTGGCTGTTGATTGCTGGTGTTGACTTCTTGATGTGTAGTGCCTTGCAGATGTCAAGCTGCCTGCTATCGCTGAATCTATCGATGATTTCTGTGTTGTTTGCTAAGATTTCTCTGGTGATGGTTTGGTTGTGGATAGAGATTATATGTTCCTTAATGGAGCCCAGTTGCTTATGCATCGTTAATTGCCTGGAAAGAGATGCTGTTGTCTTGCCTATATACTGAGTTCTTTGAGGCTTACAGTCCCCAAGTGGGCATTTGAAGGCATAGACGACATTGGTCTCTTTTAAAGCATTCTGCTTTGTGTCAGGAGAGTTTCTCATGAGTAGGTTGGCCGTTTTTTTTGGTTTTATAGTAGAACGTCAGTTGTATCTTCTGATTTTTGTCTGTAGGGATAACGTTTCTATTAACAATATCTTTCTGGACCATTTCCTCCGTTTTATAAATAAATAAATAAATAAATGTTTATTTAGGTAAGGTACATACATACATGAGATTTTACAAAGTTTGTTGGATTAATAGATAGAGCTAGTACTGGTATATACAATGCCTAAAGCCACTATTACGCAAAGCGTTTCAGGCAGGAAAAACAATAATGACTAAAGCTTAATACTAATGGGTATAAAGAATAAAATGTGTTGAGAACAAACAAAAATAGAGGTAAAAGAGAGGGGGAACATGGCTGAAAAAGCAGCACAAATACAATTACAAATTATTACAGGCAATTACATTCAAACAGCGTTGATTTGAAAAAAAAAACAGACATGGGTTGACAACAGAGGGGTAAGGTAGGTTACAGGGAATTTATTAGGTAATGCTTCGTTTTTATCTTAAACTGGTTGAGAGAGGTACAGTTTTTAATGCGGTTGGGAAGGTCATTCCACATTCTGGGTCCCTTGATTTGTAGAGCATTTCTAGTTTGATTAAGTCGTACTTAATCAAGCCTCTTATGAGCTGAGGAAAAGAAGTTTCTGTAAAATAGTCTAATAGGGGGTATAAGTGTTGTGTTAGTTGTCTCTTCAGAGGTTGCATGTCGTTTCACCTTCCTTCTTATGATGTGTTCAACGAAACCATTAAAGAAGCCGTTGTTGACTAGGACCTGCCTTAAACTTCAGAGTTCTTCATCGACTTTCTTTCATCCTGAGCTGTGGCTGAGAGCACGATCGACATAAGCATTAACAACACTCCTCTTGTACCTGTCTGGGCAGTCACTGTTGGCATTCAGGCACATTCCTATGTTTGTATATTTAGTGTACACTGCAGTGTGGAAACCTCCGCTCCTTTCCATGACTGTTACATCTAGAAAGGGCAGCTTCCCAACCTTCTCCATCTCGTAAGTGAAACGCAACACAGAATTCTGCTCAAATGCCTCCTTCAGCTCCTGCAGAAGTCTAACATCAGGTACCTGTGTAAAAATGTCGTCAACATACCTGCAGTATATGGCCAGTTTCAAGTTCATGTCGACTAAGACCTTTTGCTCGATGGTACCCATGTAGAAGTTCGCAAACAGGACACCTAGAGGAGAACCCATGGCGACCCCATTTACTTGCTTATACATGTGCCCATCCAGGTTCAAGAAGGGTGCCTCTTTCGTACAAGTTTGCAGTAGTTTCCTTAGAATGTTTTCTGGTATGTCAAGAGGAGTACAGGCCGGATCACGATACACTCTGTCTGCTATCATCCCGATTGTTTCATCCACAGGTACGTTGGTAAACAGTGATTCTACGTCCAACGAGGCACTTATCCCTGTGGCCCGTGTTCCCCGCAGTAAGTCAACAAATTCCTTTGGAGACTTCAGGCTGAAGGCGCAAGGGACATAAGGAGTCACCAAGCCATTGAGTCGCTTCACCAGTCTGTAAGTGGGTGTAGGTATCTGGAAGATGATTGGCCGAAGTGGGTTTCCAGGCATATGTGTCTTGACATTTCCATATGCATATATATAATATATATATATAAATTAGTATATATATTTATATATATATATATATATATATATATATATATATATATATATATATATATATATATATATATATATAAGCCTATACTTGCATAAACCACAAGTGAAGATAAACAATCTTTGGACAACACCCACCAGTGGGACTCGAACCCAGAAAGCACAACTACCTTCCAGTAGCTGGCATAACTAGTATGCTTTAACCCACTACGCCATCAGACCTTACAAAAGAAGTAGATAGTTCGAGATATATATCTCAAACATCTCTACCTCCCGAAGGCACCAGATGAGTGAGGGGTCAGTCTGCATTTTTCGTCAAGCCACTGTCAATGTGAGAGAACTCGTGTCCAGCTTATAAGCCTATACTTGCATAAACCACAAGTGAAGATAAACAATCTTTGGACAACACCCACCAGTGGGACTCGAACCCAGAAAGCACAACTACCTTCCAGTAGCTGGCATAACTAGTATGCTTTAACCCACTACGCCATCAGACCTTACAAAAGAAGTAGATAGTTCGAGATATATATCTCAAACATCTCTACCTCCCGAAGGCACCAGATGAGTGAGGGGTCAGTCTGCATTTTTCGTCAAGCCACTGTCAATGTGAGAGAACTCGTGTCCAGCTTATAAGCCTATACTTGCATAAACCACAAGTGAAGATAAACAATCTTTGGACAACACCCACCAGTGGGACTCGAACCCAGAAAGCACAACTACCTTCCAGTAGCTGGCATAACTAGTATGCTTTAACCCACTACGCCATCAGACCTTACAAAAGAAGTAGATAGTTCGAGATATATATCTCAAACATCTCTACCTCCCGAAGGCACCAGATGAGTGAGGGGTCAGTCTGCATTTTTCGTCAAGCCACTGTCAATGTGAGAGAACTCGTGTCCAGCTTATAAGCCTATACTTGCATAAACCACAAGTAAAGATAAACAATCTTTGGACAACACCCACCAGTGGGACTCGAACCCAGAAAGCACAACTACCTTCCAGTAGCTGGCATAACTAGTATGCTTTAACCCACTACGCCATCAGACCTTACAAAAGAAGTAGATAGTTCGAGATATATATCTCAAACATCTCTACCTCCCGAAGGCACCAGATGAGTGAGGGGTCAGTCTGCATTTTTCGTCAAGCCACTGTCAATGTGAGAGAACTCGTGTCCAGCTTATAAGCCTATACTTGCATAAACCACAAGTGAAGATAAACAATCTTTGGACAACACCCACCAGTGGGACTCGAACCCAGAAAGCACAACTACCTTCCAGTAGCTGGCATAACTAGTATGCTTTAACCCACTACGCCATCAGACCTTACAAAAGAAGTAGATAGTTCGAGATATATATCTCAAACATCTCTACCTCCCGAAGGCACCAGATGAGTGAGGGGTCAGTCTGCATTTTTCGTCAAGCCACTGTCAATGTGAGAGAACTCGTGTCCAGCTTATAAGCCTATACTTGCATAAACCATAAGTGAAGATAAACAATCTTTGGACAACACCCACCAGTGGGACTCGAACCCAGAAAGCACAACTACCTTCCAGTAGCTGGCATAACTAGTATGCTTTAACCCACTACGCCATCAGACCTTACAAAAGAAGTAGATAGTTCGAGATATATATCTCAAACATCTCTACCTCCCGAAGGCACCAGATGAGTGAGGGGTCAGTCTGCATTTTTCGTCAAGCCACTGTCAATGTGAGAGAACTCGTGTCCAGCTTATAAGCCTATACTTGCATAAACCACAAGTCTGATGGCGTAGTGGGTTAAAGCATACTAGTTATGCCAGCTACTGGAAGGTAGTTGTGCTTTCTGGGTTCGAATCCCACTGGTGGGTGTTGTCCAAAGATTGTTTATCTTCACTTGTGGTTTATGCAAGTATAGGCTTATAAGCTGGACACGAGTTCTCTCACATTGACAGTGGCTTGACGAAAAATGCAGACTGACCCCTCACTCATCTGGTGCCTTCGGGAGGTAGAGATGTTTGAGATATATATCTCGAACTATCTACTTCTTTTGTAAGGTCTGATGGCGTAGTGGGTTAAAGCATACTAGTTATGCCAGCTACTGGAAGGTAGTTGTGCTTTCTGGGTTCGAGTCCCACTGGTGGGTGTTGTCCAAAGATTGTTTATCTTCACTTGTGGTTTATGCAAGTATAGGCTTATAAGTTGGACACGAGTTCTCTCACATTGACAGTGGCTTGACGAAAAATGCAGACTGACCCCTCACTCATCTGGTGCCTTCGGGAGGTAGAGATGTTTGAGATATATATCTCGAACTATCTACTTCTTTTGTAAGGTCTGATGGCGTAGTGGGTTAAAGCATACTAGTTATGCCAGCTACTGGAAGGTAGTTGTGCTTTCTGGGTTCGAGTCCCACTGGTGGGTGTTGTCCAAAGATTGTTTATCTTCACTTGTGGTTTATGCAAGTATAGGCTTATAAGCTGGACACGAGTTCTCTCACATTGACAGTGGCTTGACGAAAAATGCAGACTGACCCCTCACTCATCTGGTGCCTTCGGGAGGTAGAGACGTTTGAGATATATATCTCGAACTATCTACTTCTTTTGTAAGGTCTGATGGCGTAGTGGGTTAAAGCATACTAGTTATACCAGCTACTGGAAGGTAGTTGTGCTTTCTGGGTTCGAGTCCCACTGGTGGGTGTTGTCCAAAGATTATATATATATATATATATATATATACATATATATATATATTATTCTCCAATGGTTTCGTCGAAGACATCATAAGAAGAAAAGTGAAACGCCATGCAACCTCTGAAGAGACAACCAACACAACACCTATACCCCCCTATTAGACTATTTTACAGGAACTTCTTTTCCACAGCTCATAAAACGGAGGAAAGGGTCCTGAAAGATATTGTTAATAGAAACGTTATCCCTACAGACAAAAATCAGAGGATACAACTGACGATTTACTATAAAACCAGAAAAACGGACAGCCTACTCATGAGAAACTCTCCAGACACAAAACAGAATGCTTTAAAAGAGACCAACGTCGTCTATGCCTTCAAATGCCCTCTTGGAGACTGTAAGCTCAAAAAAAAAACAGTATATAGGCAAGACAACAACGTCTCTTTCTAGGCGTTTAACGATGCATAAGCAACAGGGCTCCATTAAGGAACATATATTCTCTTCCCACAACCAAACTATCGCCAGAGAAATCCTAGTAAACAACACAGAAATCATCGATAGATACAGCGATAGCAGGCGGCTTGACGTCTGCGAGGCTCTACACATCAAGAAGTCAACACCAGCAATCAACAGCCAATTAATGCACAACTATATTCTACCCACCTCAAGACTCCGCTCCAATATAGAAGCATCAAGAAATATGGACCAATAGGCTTTCTACAAATGAATTCCATTCAATACCCATTGTTTTGTGTTCTGTCTTGTGTTTAGGAATATAATACCCTATTAATACCACCTCACCCCATCCACCTCACTCAAATGTAGATATAAACAAATCGAAGATGTGTAAGTTCTATTCAGTTGTGTATGTGTAAGCTAAAGTCTTTGAAAATGTAATATGTTTTACAAAACGCGCTCAAGTGTGGCGTCAGACTAGAAATAAAAATGAATTTTGGAGAATTGATTTTTGAATTACCTCCAACAGTGAAAAGAGACGTACGAAAGATCGAGAAAATTCGTGAGAAAATTCAACAACATCTTGATGTTGTTGATGAAATTAATACCCTATTAAATACCACCTCACCCCATCCACCTCACTCAAAAGTAGATATAAACAAATCGGAGATATGTAGGTTCTATTCAGTTGTGTATGTGTAAAGTCTTTGAAAATGTAATGAGTTTTACGAAACGCGCTCAAGTGTCGCGTCAGACTAGAAATAAAAATGAATTGTGGAGAATTGATTTTTGAATTACCTCCAACAGTGAAAAGAAATGTACGAAAGATTGAGAAAATTCGCGTTAGAATTATTAATCTTACTTTTTCGGTCATATTTAATAATATATGTCTACAGGAATGACTGCTACCAAAATATACTAATATATATATATATATATATATATATATATATATATATATATATATATATATATATATATATATATATATATATATATATATATATATATATATATATTTATATATATATATATATATATATATATATATATATATATATATATATATTACAGCACATGATGTAAACAATGTATTAACAGATAATCACAATATCTCTGTAATCAACTTGAACGTTAGATCCCTAGGTAAACACTTCGATGATGTTAGTGCCTTGATTGAAACTATTGACAACAAATTCTCTTATATTATACTTTCTGAAACGTGGTTGAAAGAGGATACTACTCAACTCTTTAACATGCCTAACTACTCGGCAATTCATAACTGTCGTCAAATGCAGAGAGGTGGTGGTACTGCTCTTTACTACCGCCAGGAACTAACATGCTTAAAAATAATTAGAACTAGAGACTGCTGTGGGGAGTATATCTTCGCCAGCCTCAGAGTCAAGGGTGCCGAGTCTGTCCTGTCTGTGGGTGCAGTCTATAGAATTCCTAACACTGATGTGTCCGAATTCAATTCAAACCTTAGAAATCAAATACTAGATACCAGACTGAACAAAAACCATCTAATTATGGCAGGGGGACTTTAATATTGACCTCTGCGAGCCTGAACACCCTACTGCTGTTAGCTTCCTCATCTGTATGAATTCCTGCTTCCTCATACCCTTAATCACTAGACCAACTAGAATCACTGATAGTACTGCTACGACTCTAGATCACATCTGGACCAACATAACCTCGCCGCTTACTTCAGGTATAATCACCGATAGCACTCCAGACCATTACCCCACATTTCTCTTAACTAACATTATCAAACCACCTCTTGAGTCAAGGGAGTTAAGCTTTAGGCTGCACAATGAAACTGCTATAAACAATTTTATAACTGCTGCTGATAATGTCAACTGGGAGTCCGAGTTAGGTAACATAGTGGACATCAACCTAGCAGTGCAATCTTTTCTTCAAAAAACTCTTAGCCTTTATAATACCCACTGTCCTATGCTTACAAAACAAGTCACAACCAAAAGGCTTAACAATCCTTGGCTTACAAAGGGAATACTTAAATTCATTAACAAAAAACACGACCTTGAGAAGAAGTATAGGTTAGGAACCGTCTCCAAAGAATTCTCAAAGAATTACTCGTTATTGCTATCTAAAATAAATAGACGAGCCAAAACTAAATACTACGAAGATAATTTTACCCAAATAAAGAGCAACATTAAAAAAACTTGGAGCACAATTTCACAAATATTGGGATCAAAGAAGATTTTAAATAACAAACCAACACTCCTGTCCAATAACGTTGGTTAGCTTTCAGCCTCTGATTCTGCTACTGAGTTCAATAGGTTCTTCTCTTCCATTGGGTCATCCCTTGCAAATGATATTCCATCTTCCAGTACTGATGTTAAGGACTATCTTACAGGTAACTATCCACAGTCTCTGTACCTAAAGCCTGCTAATTCCACTGATGTCAATGAGATAATCCTTTCCCTTAATACCAAATCTAGTGCCCTCGAGGAGATACCAACTTTAATTTACAAAAAAGCCTCTAGATCTTTAGCCCCTGCTATTGCATTGCTCTTCAACAAGTCACTTGAACTCCAAACCTTTCCAGACATTCTAAAAAAAAGCAAGAGTAACCCCTGTCCACAAATGTGGTGATCTCACAGATGTTAACAACTACAGACCTATATCAATCCTGCCTAACTTGTCAATAATATTCGAAAAACTAATCTACAAGCAGCTTTACTCTTTTCTAGCCAAACACAATATACTTAGCTCTTGTCAATATGGCGTCAGACCCAAAAAAAGCACTAACGTGCACTTATTAGTATGATTAACTTGATTCACGCAGCTCTTGATAAAAATGAGTTCCCTGTTGGGTTATTTGTGGACCTGCGTAAGGCTTTTGACACTGTCAACCACCAAAACCTTCTTCTTAAAAAACATCATTATGGAGTCAGAGGACACTCCCTGCAATACCTCAAATCTTATCTTACTGACAGGCTTCAGTATGTTTATGTGAATAATACAATTTCTCCCACCCGACCCATCAACATTGGTGTTCCTTAGGGCAGCATACTTGGCCCTCTCCTCTTTCTCATCTACATTAATGACCGTCCAAATACCTCCCAACACCTCAAACCAATTCTATTTGCTGACGACACAACCTTCATTTACTCCAGTCCTGACCCCCTTGCTCTAAATACCACAGTAAATACTGAACTAGAGAAAGTCCATCTTTGGCAAACTGCCAACAAACTCACCCATAACATTGACAAAACGTTCTATATTCTGTTTGGCAATAAATCCTCCAATCAAATAAATCTGAAAATAAACAATACCCAAATTTGAAACAAATTAGATGGCAAATTCCTTGGCGTTCTCATCAACCACAAGCTGAATTTCCAGGGACACATTCTAAATATATCAAAAAAAGTTTCAAAAACTGTTGGCATTCTTTCTAAGATCATATATTATGTACCCCACCCTGCCCTGGTGACTCTCTATTACTCCCTCATCTATCCATATCTCAACTATGGTATTTGTGCTTGGGGTTCTACTACCCAAAATCATTTACGTCCTCTAATTACTCAACACAAAGCTGCTATTAGGACAATATCCAACTCTAGCCCCAGACATCACTCGGTACCCCTACTCAAATCTCTGAATATGTTAGATATTAAGTCACTGCACATTCTCTCATGTGTATTATACATATATAAACGCTGAACTGTAATGCCAATCCTGTCCTCAAAAGATTCATTGAAGGTTGTAACAGAACCCATGAGCACCGCACCAGAAATAAATAGTTTTGATATTCCTAGAGTACGACTTAATCAATCTAGAAAGCTCAACAAATCAAGGGACCCAGAATGTGGAATGACCTTCCCAACCATGTTAAAGACTGTACCTCTCTCAACCAGTTTAAGATAAAAAGGAAGCACTACCTAATAAATTCCCTGTAACCTACCTTACCCCTCTGTTGTCAACCCATGTATGTTTTTTGTTTTTTTTTCAAAACAACGCCGTTTGAATGAAATTGTCTGTATTAATTTGTAATTGTATTTGTGCTGCTTTTTCAGCCATGTTCCCACCTCTTTTACCTCTATTTTTATTTGTTCTCAACACATTTTATTCTTTTTACCCATTAGTATTAAGCTTTAGTCATTAATGTTTTTCCTGCCCGAAACGCTTTGCGTACTAGTGGCTTTAAGCATTGTATGTACTAGCTCTATCTATTAATCCAACAAACTTTGTAAAATCTCTTTATGTATGTACCTTACCTAAATAAACATTTATTTTATGTATTTATTTATTTATATATATATATATATATATATATATATATATATATATATATATATATATATATATATATATATATATATATGTCGTACCTAGTAGCCAGAACGCACTTCTCAGCCTACTATGCAAGGCCCGATTTGCCTAATAAGCCAAGTTTTCATGAAATAATTGTTTTTCGACGACCTAACCTACCTAACCTAACCTAACCTAACTTTTTAGGCTACCTAACCGAACCTAACCTATAGAGATAGGTTAGGTTAGGTTAGGTAGGGTTGGTTAGGTTCGGTCATATATCAGCGTTAATTTTAATTCCAATAACAAAAAATTGACCTCATACATAATGAAATAGGTAGCTTTATCATTTCATAAGAAAAAAATTAGAGAAAATATAATAATTCCGGAAAACTTGGCTTATTAGGCAAATCGGGCCTTGCATAGTAGGCTCAGAAGTGCATTCTTGCTACTAGGTACGACATATATATATATATATATATATATATATATATATATATATATATATATATATATATATATACTGTATATATATATATATATATATATATGTCGTACCTAGTAGCCAGAACTCACTTCTCAGCCTACTATTCAAGGCCCGATTTGCCTAATAAGCCAAGTTTTCCTGAATTAATATATTTACTATAATTTTTTTCTTATGAAATGATAAAGCAACCCTTTTCTCTATGTATGAGGTCAATTTTTTTTTATTGGAGTTAAAATTAACGTAGATATATGACCGAACCTAACCAACCCTACCTAACCTAACCTAACCTATATTTATAGGTAAGGTTAGGTTAGGTAGCCAAAAAAAGCTAGGTTAGGTTAGGTTAGGTAGGTTAGGTAGACGAAAAAACATTAATTCATGAAAACTTGGCTTATTAGGCAAATCGGGCCTTGAATAGTAGGCTGCGAAGTGCGTTCTGGCTATTAGGTACGACATATATATATATATATATATATATATATATATATATATATATATTTCATTGAATATGACCGCATATTCTGTATTTATTATTTTCTGGTTTAGGGCTTCTATCCCTCTAACTATTTTCTTAGCATCAGGGCTTAATTGAAATAGGAGTTCTCCAAAACTCATTTTCGTACTTTTAAGGTGAAGAAAAGAAGTGATTTACTATAGAGTGTATTACACTTATTTGTATAATTTGCACGACGTTTCGAACCTCCATGGTTCATTCTCAAGTGAACAGATCTTACAATACTAGTTGATTTTATACCCGCATTAGGTCAGGTGATAATACAATGAAGGTGAAAAACATGGGGGGATACATAAGGGATAAATGTGAGGTGAAACATAGAGGCTGCAGAAGGCGTATTGGCCCATACGAGGCATCTCCTATCTAAACACAAAGATTAATCCAGTGTAATTGGCCTGTTATGTTGGACATTGTCTTCTGTGTTGGCATCGATATGTTCTTGTCTTGTCCTTACTCTCATGGTGGGTAGAGTAAATAGTTCCGTGATTTGGGTGTTCATGGTAGGTCGCTCTATTCTTATGTGAATTGCCTCAAGAATTTGTAATCTTCTTGAATCTTGGGTTTTGTCTATTATGCAAGTATTCTTGTTCAACATTTCTCTTGTTAGAGTAATGTCATGGGCTTGTCTCATGTGATTCCCCTAAACCAGAAAATAATAAATACAGAATATGCGGTCATATTCAGTGAAACATGTTTGAAAGAAAACCTGCTGCCAGTATACACCAATATATATATATATATATATACCTCTAGCTGGAAGAATTGGGACCCATAGCCTCGGAGGAAACCACGCATACCGCATTAGAGGGAATGTTTAGATCCCCTCCAATACAGTTTCTGTGTGCTTTTCTCCTACCACCCCCTTCCTTTTTTATTTTTTGTGCTTTATTATGCATTTGATGGTTACAAGATATACATGGGTTGATACAAAAATAATAATGCAAAAAGGTGCTTAAAGGTTATGGATCTCTTGAAAAACACAACAATGGAAAACATTGATGAATGTCACAGACGGGTTCGATCATTGTTGCAAGTCAAACACTTCTTCGAGTTCCTCTGAAGTTGGAGTAGTGCCCAAGACGCAACATATATATATATATATATATATATATATATATATATATATATATATATATATATATATATATATATATATATATATATATATATATATATATATATATATATATATATATATATGCAACATATATATATATATATATATACGCAACATATATATGCAACATATGCGGCGCAACATATATATATATATATATGTCGTACCTAGTAGCCAGAACGCACTTCTCTGCCTACTATGCAAGGCCCGATTTGCCTAATAAGCCAAGTTTTCATGAATTAATTATTTTTCGACTACCTAACCTACCTAACCTAACTTTTTCGGCTACCTAACCTAACCTAACCTATAAAGATAGGTTAGGTAGGGTTGGTTAGGTTCAGTCAAATATCTACGTTAAATTTAACTCCAATAAAAAAAAATTGACCTTATACGTACTGAAATGGGTAGCTTTATTATTTCATAAGAAAAAAATTAGAGAAAATATATTAATTCAGGAAAACTTGGCTTATTAGGCAAATCGGGCCTTGCATAGTAGGCTGAGAAGTGCGTTATGGCTACTAGGTACGACATATATATATATATATATATATATATATATATATATATATATATATATATATATATATATATATATATATATATATATATATTTGTATATTTTGGTAGCAGTCTTTCCTGTAGACATATATTATTAAATATGACCGAAAAAGTAAGATTAATAATTCTAACACGAATTTTCTCAATCTTTCGTACATCCCTACAGACAAAAATCAGAGGATACAACTGACGATTTACTATAAAACCAGAAAAACGGCCAGCCTACTCATGAGAAACTCTCCAGACACAAAACAGAACGCTTTAAAAGAGACTAACGTCGTCTATGCCTTCAAATGCCCACTTGGGGACTGTAAGCTCCAAAAAACCCAGTATATAGGCAAAACAACAACATCTCTTTCTAGGCGTTTAACGATGCATAAGCAACAGGGCTCCATTAAGGAACATATAATCTCTTCCCATAACCAAACCATCGCCAGAGAAATCCTAGTAAACAACACAGAAATCATCGATAGATACAGCGATAGCAGGCGGCTTGACGTTTGCGAGGCACTACACATCAAGAAGTCAACACCAGCAATCAACAGCCAATTATTGCACAACTATATTCTACCCACCTCAAGACTCCGCTCCAATATAGAAGCATCAAGAAATATGGACCAATAGGCTTTCTACAAACACTTCTATTCAATACCCATTGTTTCTGTTCTGTCTTGTGTTGATACTTTTAATACCCTATTAATATCCCCTAGTGTTCTGTCTTGTGTTAATGCCACATCACCCTTCCCACCTCACTCAAATGTAGATATAAAATCAGGGAAACGTAAGTTCTAATCAGTTGTGTATTTGTGAAGTCTTTGAAAATGTAATAAGTTTTACGAAACGCGCCCGTGTCGCGTCAGACTAGAAATAAAAATGAATTTTGGAGAAGTGATTTTTGATTTACCTCCAACAGTGAAGCGTAATGTACGAAAGATTGAGAAAATTCGTGTTAGAATTATTAATCTTACTTTTTCGGTCATATTTAATAATATATATATATATATATATATATATATATATATATATATATATATATATATATATATATATATATATATATATATATATGTATATATATATATGTATATATATATATATATATATATATATATATATATATATATATATATATATATATATATATATATATATATATATATATATATATATATATATATATATATATATATATATATATGTCGTACCTAGTAGCCAGAACGCACTTCTCAGCCTGCTATGCAAGACCCAATTTGCCTTATAAGCCAAGTTTTCATGAATTAATTGTTTTTCGACTACCTAACCTACCTATCCTAACCTAACCTAACTTTTTCGGCTACCTAACCTAACCTAACCTATAAAGATAAGTTAGGTTAGGTTAGGTATGGTTGGTTAGGTTCGGTAATATATATACGTTAATATGACCGATATGACTGCAATGAGTTAATATGACTCCAAGTAAAAAAAATTGACTTCATACATAATGAAATGGGTAGGTTTATCATTTCATAAGAAAAAATTAGAGAAAATATGTTAATTCAAGAAAACTTGGCTTATTAGGCAAATCGGGCCTTGCATAGTAGGCTGAGAAGTATGTTCCTAACTCTGCTCTCTCACTATATTATGCACTAATCTACCCCTATCTTAATTATGGTATCTGTGCATGGGGGTCTACCACTGCAAACCACCTTAAGCCCATCATCACACAGCAAAAATCTGCTATCAGAATAATAACTAACTCTGCTTTCAGACAACACTCAGCTCCCTTGTTTAAATCCCTAAACTTGCTAAATATTAACTCCCTCCACACATTCTCTTGTGTCAACTACATTTACAAAACCCTGTTCTTAAATGCAAACCATGCTCTGAAACTCTCCCTGGACAGATGTAATAGGACCCATTATCACCACACCAGAAATAAATATCTCTTTGATATCCCCAGGGTCAAACTTAATCTGTGTAAACACTCTATGCAAATTAAGAGACCTAGTCTATGAAACTCACTCCCTAGTGAATTGAAAAACTGTAAAACTTTTGCCTTATTTAAAAGCAAAAACAAAAAGTACCTAACTTCATCTTCTTAGTTTCCTACACTGAGCTTTAAATTTGCTCTGTACCTAGTGTTACCCAATCTCCTAATTTTTATGTAATATCAAACTACCTTATCATTGTGTTCATTGCTGTCTTCTTTTATGTGCTAGCCATATGCTGTATTGTGACTACCAATTTTTGTCAACTACCATTCAAGCTGTCATTGCAATCAATCTTATATTGTTTCTGCTGTATTGTGCCAACCAATTTTTGTCAACTACCATTCAAGCTGTCATTGCAATCAATCTTAGCTACCTATGTGCTTTAATATACTGTACCTACAATTTTCTCTCATCTTTTTTTTTCATTTCATGTAACTGTTATCATTTTTTTGTCTATAAATTTTGCAAGTATTTACCTCCTTAAAATTTTCTTAGATTAAGGACCTGCCCGAAACGCTGCACGTGCTAGTGGCTTTACAAGACTGTAATTACCATATTAAATAAATATAAATAAATAAATATGTTTATTCAGGTAAGGTACATACATACAAGTGATGTTACATTAATGGATTGATATATAGATAGAGCTAGTACATACAATGCCTAAAGCCACTATTACGCAATGCGTTTCGGGCAATTATGTATCCTCACATTCTTATGTACATATTCATATTGTATTATGTATCCTCACATTCCTTATGTACATTCTTGTATATGCATAAATAAATAAAATAAATAAATAAATAAGAAGTGCGTTCTGGCTACTAGGTACGACATATATATATATATATATATATATATATATATATATATATATATATATATTAGTATATTTTGGTAGCAGTCTTTCCTGTAGACATATATTATTAAATATGACCGAAAAAGTAAGATTAATAATTCTAACACGAATTTTCTCAATCTTTCGTACATTACGCTTCACTGTTGGAGGTAAATCAAAAATCACTTCTCCAAAATTCATTTTTATTTCTAGTCTGACGCGACACGGGCGCGTTTCGTAAAACTTATTACATTTTCAAAGACTTCACAAATACACAACTGATTAGAACTTGCGTTTCTCTGATTTTATATCTACATTTGAGTGAGGTGGGAAGGGTGATGTGGCATTAACACAAGACAGAACACTAGGGGATATTAATAGGGTATTAAAAGTATCAACACAAGACAGAACAGAAACAATGGGTATTGAATAGAAGTGTTTGTAGAAAGCCTATTGGTCCATATTTCTTGATGCTTCTATATTGGAGCGGAGTCTTGAGGTGGGTAGAATATAGTTGTGCAATAATTGGCTGTTGATTGCTGGTGTTGACTTCTTGATGTGTAGTGCCTCGCAAACGTCAAGCCGCCTGCTATCGCTGTATCTATCGATGATTTCTGTGTTGTTTACTAGGATTTCTCTGGCGATGGTTTGGTTGTGGGAAGAGATTATATGTTCCTTAATGGAGCCCTGTTGCTTATGCATCGTTAAACGCCTAGAAAGAGATGTTGTTGTCTTGCCTATATACTGGGTTTTTTGGAGCTTACAGTCCCCAAGTGGGCATTTGAAGGCATAGACGACGTTAGTCTCTTTTAAAGCGTTCTGTTTTGTGTCTGGAGAGTTTCTCATGAGTAGGCTGGCCGTTTTTCTGGTTTTATAGTAAATCGTCAGTTGTATCCTCTGATTTTTGTCTGTAGGGATAACGTTTCTATTAACAATATCTTTCAGGACCCTTTCCTCCGTTTTATTAGCTGTGGAAAAGAAGTTCCTGTAAAATAGTCTAATAGGGGGTATAGGTGTTGTGTTAGTTGTCTCTTCGGAGGTTGCATGGCTTTTCACTTTCCTTCTTATGATGTCTTCGATGAAACCATTGGAGAAGCCGTTATTGACTAGGACCTGCCTTACCCTACAGAGTTCTTCGTCGACTTGCTTCCATTCTGAGCTGTGGCTGAGAGCACGGTCGACGTATGCGTTAACAACACTCCTCTTGTACCTGTCAGGGCAGTCGCTGTTGGCATTTAGGCACATTCCTATGTTTGTTTCCTTTGTGTAGACCGCAGTGTGGAAACCTCCGCCCTTTTCCATGACTGTTACATCTAGAAAAGGCAGCTTCCCATCCTTTTCCGTCTCGTAAGTGAAACGCAGCACGGAACTCTGCTCAAATGCCTCCTTCAGCTCCTGCAGATGTCTGACATCAGGTACCTGTGTAAAAATGTCGTCAACATACCTGCAGTATATGGCCGGTTTCAAGTTCATGTCGACTAAGACTTTTTGCTCGATGGTACCCATGTAGAAGTTTGCAAACAGGACACCTAGGGGAGAACCCATGGCGACCCCATCTACTTGCTTATACATGTGCCCATCCGGGCTCAAGAAGGGTGCCTCTTTAGTACAAGCTTGGAGTAGTTTCCTCAGAATACTTTCTGGCATGTCAAGAGGAGTACAGGCTGGATCACGATACACTCTGTCGGCTATCATTCCGATTGTCTCGTCCACAGGTACGTTGGTAAACAGCGATTCTACGTCCAACGAGGCTCTTATCCCTGTGGCCCGTGCGCCCCGCAGTAAGTCCACAAATTCCTTTGGAGACTTCAGGCTGAAGGCGCAAGGAACATAAGGAGTCAGCAGGCCGTTGAGTCGCTTCGCCAGTCTGTACGTGGGTGTGGGTATCTGGCTAATGATTGGCCGAAGTGGGTTTCCAGGCTTGTGCGTCTTGACATTTCCATACGCATATCCAGGTTTATATTCCCCAATGATCTTTGGCAGGTGGAGTCCGGATTTCTTGGCGTTCACAGTTTCGATCAGTTTGTTGACCTTTGCTTTTAATTCGGCTGTAGTGTCCTTCGTTACCCTTTGGAACTTAGTTTGGTCAGAGAGTATGATGTTCATTTTCGCCAGATATTCGTCTTTTTTAAGAATGACATATATTGGCGACTTGTCACCTCTCCTGACAACTATCTCCTTGTTCTCACGAAGGCTTTTAGCTGCCGCTTTAAGCTCGGGGGACAGTATGGTGCTTCTGTAGTTGCCTCGATTCTTTCCTCCTTCTGCAATAAGTTCTGCTTGTAAGGTATCTTTGGTAGTGACCTTCTTTTGTGTCTCGAGGTCGAATATGTCGTCCAACAGAATTTCCAACTCTACTTTCCGGGCCATTTCACTCGGTCTGGACATAACATGACAGTTTATGCCCAGATTTAGGAGAGTGACTTGGTCCTCAGTGAGGTTAATTCCTGCAAGGTTCAGGAAGCCATCTCTTGGTCGTGGAATTGCCATAGGTCCTCCATATAATGTTGTTAGTTTCTTGATAATCCTTGTTTCAGTGCTGAGGTGATGTTGGTCTGTGAGGATGTCGAGGTGTTGCTCAATGCGGGTACGGATACTATGGTCGATGTTGCTATTTCTCCACTCGTTTGTAGCATGAAGTAGTTGCGTTTTGTTGTCTTTGATTTCATTCTCTGCCTTGTATATCTGATCACGAATCAGTCAGACTAGAAATAAAAATGAATTTTGGAGAAGTGATTTTTGATTTACCTCCAACAGTGAAGCGTAATGTACGAAAGATTGAGAAAATTCGTGTTAGAATTATTAATCTTTCTTTTTCGGTCATATTTAATAATATATATATATATATATATATATATATATATATATATATATATATATATATATATATATATATATATATATATATATATATATATGCCTATACTTGCATAAACCACAAGTGAAGATTAACAATCTTTGGACAACACCCACCAGTGGGATTCGAACCCAGAAAGCACAACTACCTTCCAGTAGCTGCCATAACTAGTATGCTTTAACCCACTACACCATCAGGCCCTACAAAAGAAGTAGAGACTTCGAGATATATATACATCTCAAATATCTCCACTTCCCGAGGGCACCAGATGAGTGTGAGGTTAGTCTGCATTTTTCGTCAAGCCACTGTCAATGTGAGAGAACTCGTGTCCAGCTTATAAGCCTATACTTGCATAAACCACAAGTGAAGATTAACAATCTTTGGACAACACCCACCAGTCGGACTCGAACCCAGAAAGCACAACTACCTTCCAGTAGCTGCCATAACTAGTATGCTTTAACCCACTACACCATCAGACCCTACAAAAGAAGTAGAGACTTCGAGATATATATACATCTCAAATATCTCCACTTTCCGAGGGCACCAGATGAGTGTGAGGTTAGTCTGCATTTTTCGTCAAGCCACTGTCAATGTGAGAGAACTCGTGTCCAGCTTATAAGCCTATACTTGCATAAACCACAAGTGAAGATTAACAATCTTTGGACAACACCCACAAGTGGGACTCGAACCCAGAAAGCACAACTACCTTCCAGTAGCTGCCATAACTAGTATGCTTTAACCCACTACACCATCAGGCCCTACAAAATAAGTAGAGACTTCGAGATATATATACATCTCAAATATCTCCACTTCCCGAGGGCACCAGATGAGTGTGAGGTTAGTCTGCATTTTTCGTCAAGCCACTGTCAATGTGAGAGAACTCGTGTCCAGCTTATAAGCCTATACTTGCATAAACCACAAGTGAAGATTAACAATGTTTGGACAACACCCACCAGTGGGACTCGAACCCAGAAAGCACAGCTACCTTCCAGTAGCTGCCATAACTAGTATGCTTTAACCCACTGCACCATCAGACCCTACAAAAGAAGTAGAGACTTCGAGATATATATACATCTCAAATATCTCCACTTCTCGAGGGCACCAGATGAGTGTGAGGTTAGTCTGCATTTTTCGTCAAGCCACTGTCAATGTGAGAGAACTCGTGTCCAGCTTATAAGCCTATACTTGCATAAACCACAAGTGAAGATTAACAATCTTTGGACAACACCCACCAGTGGGACTCGAACCCAGAAAGCACAACTACCTTCCAGTAGCTGCCATAACTAGTATGCTTTAACCCACTACACCATCAGACCCTACAAAAGAAGTAGAGACTTCGATATATATATATATATATATATATATATATATATATATATATATATATATATATATATATATATATATATATATATATATTTATATATATTTGTATATTTTGGCAGCAGTCTTTCTTGAAAACATATGTTGTTAAATATGACCGAAAAGGTAAGATTAATAATTCTAACATGAATTTTCTCAATATTTCTTATGTTTCTTTTCACTGTCAATGGTAATTGAAAAATCATTTCTCCAAAATTTATTTTTATTTCTAGTCTGACGCAACACCTGAACACATTTCGTAATAACTTTATACATTTTCAAAGACTCTAGTTTACACATACAACTGTAACCTGTAAACATGCATTATACATCCATATTTATACTCGCATTTGGGTGAGGTGATATGGTACAACAATTTTGGGTGAGGTGAACAAACTTGGGACAAGCACAAGACAAAACATGAAACAATGGGTATAACTTTAAATATGAAGTATAAAAAACACACACAAGGAACATTGGGTTTGTTAGGGGTACATAGCATGGTGTTTACATTCTTGTAAAGCTACTAGTGTATGCAGCGTTTCGAGAAGGTCCTTAATCTAATGGATAATTTTAAGTAGGTATATTGTAGCAAAATTTATAAAAAATTGACAGATACTTTGTAAAAAAAAAAATGAGAGAGATTACTAGGTATATTAAAGCACATCGATAGCTCTGATTGATAGCATTGACAGCTATCACCAGTCGCTACATGGTGCGGGAGAATAGCAATGTAAATCCTAGCATTTAACTAGGCATTTTTGGAGATCCGAACCGGGGTTTCCCAATGCCGGACAACGAGGCTAAGCAGACAGCTGTTTCCCTAGAAGGCGCTGCAAAGAAACACGTACCAGTAGGCGCGGGGATAAAAATGACAAAGGTATCCACCAAATCTACTTGGTGTTTATGGATGAATAAATCATCAGGACGAGTAGAATCAACATGACTAAGATCAAAATACTTAGTCCATGTAGCAGAACCAAATAAAGCTTGGAACGTATTAGAACTGGAAGGAATCGTGTGAGTGTGACTGCGGAGGGAACAGCACCGAGCACCCCCAGTATGAGGGGGGGGGGGGGGGGGACAAAGAGGCCCAGTTGTTACAATGAGAGATGGAGTCACTCCATGTGATGAGGTGGTCATCATTGGGAGCTTGGGGCTCAACCCTGCCACAGAGGTGGGAGGGGAAGCAGATAGGGGTAGTTGGGACCTGGTGGACCAAGCACTCACAAGTCAGGTAGTTAAGGAGTCACTTACAATTAATGTATCAAGTTTTGAGACTTGTACACATTTCAGTGCAAGGATCAAGGCAAATAGTTCAGTCTGAAGGGTAGAGGCCCAGTTGTTTATACGGACTCCCCACTCAAAGTATAGGCCATCGCCCATTGTCAGAACAACTGCACTTCTAGTTGCACCCGTGGTGCGGTGTAGGGAACCATCAGTGTACATGATTTGAGAGAGAGAATGCTCTGTGGACTGAGCGTCAATATGGCTTATGGCGTTGAGCTTTGCCTCAAGACGAAGCTTGGGCTGATCTCTAATTTGTTTCTTGGGTGGAAAGGGAGGGATTAAAACTGGAAAGGGTGTAACCTCCCACGGTGCAGGAAAGTGCCGTTGTTGTTTCTCTTGTTTCAAATCATGAACCTGATACATTCTGAGTTGAGCTCCAGTTTTTGTTATCCATTTGAAACAATGCTGATCTTCAATAAAGAAATTCTGGAGGGCTTCTGTGCAAGGATTAGGATGAGTTAGCCTAAGCATTTTTATACCAATTTGACAGTTAATTTCAGTAACACGATCAACAACGCTCAGAATATTAAGTTCCTTTCTCATATTAAGTATCTTTGTGGTACGAGGGCACCCAAGGATTATCCTCAAGGCCTCGTTCTGCAATTTTTCAAGCCCTCCAGCTCTCTTTCAGGCATCAAAACAAGCAGAGGTGCAGCATAATACACTAAAGATTTGATGTATGCAAGGTACATCATTTTGACAATTCTGAAATTGGCACCATAGCCTGAGTGATAACCTGCAACAGCCTTGAGAGCTCGGAGCCTCTCTTTAAACTGACGACAGAGTCTGAATACAACAGGACCATACAGTGGCACCTCAAGGCCAAGGTATTTGAATCTGTTTACATAGTCAAGCTGGGAGCCATCAGACAGTTGCATCATGCGAACAGCTCCTCCCTGCCTGGGTGGGCGCCGATTGTGTATCTTTGTTTTCTCTGCTGAGATAATTAAACCTAGGTCCTGACATGAGTCTAATACAGAGTTAAGAATGTTCTGCATGTTAACATACCCAGTGGTGTGTATCATTATATCATCAGCATACCCAGTGGTGTGTATCTATATCATCATCATACCCAGTTGTATCATTATACCATCAGCATACCCAGTTGTGTATCATTATATCATCGGCATACCCAGTTGTGTGTATCATTGTATCATCAGCATACCCAGTGGTATCATTATATCATCGGCATACCCAGTGGTGTGTATCATTATATCATCAGCATATCCAGTGGTGTGTATCATTATATCATCAGCATACCCAGTGGTGTGTATCATTATATCATCATCATACCCAGTTGTGTGTATCATTGTATCATCAGCATGCCCAGTGGTGTGTATCATTATATCATCGGCATACCCAGTGGTGTGTATCATTATATCATCATCATACCCAGTTGTGTGTATCATTGTATCATCAGCATGCCCAGTGGTGTGTATCATTATATCATCGGCATACCCAGTGGTGTGTATCATTATATCATCAGCATATCCAGTGGTGTGTATCATTATATCATCAGCATACCAAGTGGTGTGTATCATTATATCATCAGCATACCCAGTGGTGTGTATCATTATATCATCAGCATACCCAGTGGTGTGTATCATTATATCATCAGCATACCAAGTGGTGTGTATCATTATATCATCAGTATACCCAGTGGTGTGTATCATTATATCATCAGCATAGCTATAATGATGTGGACGTTGGGTTTGCTCGGTACAGAGTTTAACAGTGTGTTTATTAAGATATTAAATAAGGTAGGACTGAGGACACCTTCCTGTGAGGTACCTAGTTCGAAGTCTCTTGTTATCATTAATAATTTTGTTGTATTTGTGTCTAGCTTCAGACACGTGCATGTTACAGTATGTCTTAAAGAGTTGAGAGCAATTAAGGATGATAAAGAGTCACAATTAATGTATCAGTTTAGAGACTTGTACACATTTCAGTGCAAGAAGCAAGGAAAATAGTTCGGATTGAAGGGGGTAGAGGCCCAGTTGGTTATACAGACTTCCCACTCATAATATAAGCTTTAGATACAGTGCTACATAAAAGACTGATTAAAAATATAGAGGCTCACTATATTGTGGATTCTATATTAAGCTGAATTAGGGCATGGCTATACCAAAGGAATCAAAGATTTAGAATCAATGGGGTTAAGTCGCAACACATGGTTTTACACATAGCCGTTCATGTTTAACAAATTTGCTCCCTTTTTTATTCCAGCATAGTTGAGGCAGATGATAGTGGTAAGGATTGTGATGTTGCGTACCTTGACTTTAGCAAAGCTTTTGATACAGTGCCACATGAAACAATGTTGACCTTCAATGAAGACATTCTGGAAGGCTTCTGTGCAAGATAGGATGACCTAGCCTTAGCATTTTTATACCAATTTGACAGTTAATTTCAGTAACACGATAAACAACGCTCGGAATATTAAGTTCCTTCCTCATGTTAGGTATCTTTGTGGTACGAGGGGCATCCAAAGATTATCTTCAAGGCTTCGTTCAGCAAGTTTTCAAGCCCTTTAAGCTTTCTTTTAGTCATCAAGGCAAGCAGAGATGCAGCATAATCCACTAAAGATCTGATGTATGCAAGGTACATCATTTTGACAATTGTGACATTGGAACCATAGCCTGAGTGATAACCTGCAACATCTCCAAGAGGGCTTATGGAGCCTCTCTTTATACTGACGACAGAGTTTGAATACAAAAGGACAATACAAGGCAAATTTTAAGGTATTTGAATCTGTTAACATAGTCAAGCTGGGAGCCATCATACAGTTGCATCTTGTGAACAGCTCCTCCCTGCCTGGGTGGACACCCGTTTAGTATCTTTGTTTCCTCTGCTGAGATATGATTAAACCTAAGTCCTGACATAAGACTAATACAGAGTTAAGATTGGTCTGCATGTTAGCATAACAAGTAGTGTGTGTCATTATATTATCAGCATACCCAGTAGTGTGTATCATTATATCATCATGTATGATGATACATGATACAAGGAGGTCTAAATTGATCGATCGAACGATCTAAATTGGATACTGAAATATGGTCAAAAGATTGGCGGATGCCGTTTAATACTGACAAATGGAAGGTTTAAATGATAGGTAATGACGATTGATCGAGTTACAAGATATAAGCTAGATGCATGCATGGTGCTGAGATTATGAAGTCGAATTATAAAAGGGATCTGGGAGTTATGATTAGTAAGAATTTAAAACAAACAAAAATCAATGAATAAATGTTCGTAATAAGGCAAACAGAACACTGGGATTTATGTATTGAAACATTAGTAATAATTAAGATATCGGTTCATTGTTCTTCAGATATATCTTGCTCTGGGTAGGCTCCATTTAGATATATATGCACTTCACTTTTGGTCACAGTATATCCACAGCATGGTTATAAATTTACTAGAATGCGTCCAGCGGAGGATAACAAAGTTAATACCCCAAAATAGGAACCTGTCATATGAAGAAAGATTGTCAAAGCATAAATTACATTTTCTAGAAAGACAAAGAATTATAGCTAGGTGACATGTGGTTTATGTTTTTGTTTCTATATTTTCATAAATAAAGCATGCTTACTGTCTTATTCCAAGTTTTACGACAATTTTACAAGGTTTAAAATAAAATGCTCAATATATTTCAGTTTTTTTATACCGGAATTATACATTAACATTATAATAATGTAACGATGTCGTGTAAATAACGTTATATTGACGACATATAAATGTTATATTTATGTTATAAGAACATAAATTGGATAGGTTTACATAAACTAAACAAAAAAAACGAAATGTTGACTGAAATTTTTTTATTTTTATATATAAAGCATGAAAACATTATAATTCCATAGCATTCACTACTATTTTTAAATTTTTACATAAATCTTAAAAATCTGTGTCTCAAGAATGCATGTTTTTAGTTATATCTAGTGGTTTTAAGAACGTCAGAAATACGTATTTATGTCAAATGTTAGAGTATTACATTTGTGGCACCATTTAAAAACGTTCACAAACGTTCTGTGTTTGCTGGGTAGAAGAGCTCCCAGAACCCCATCAAGCAGGGAGAGTCAGGAGCTGCCTGATCTGGGACCAATGTAGTGTGGGCTACAAAGCCCAGCTTTCCATCACAGTTCGACTTGGGGCCTAGTCTCCCACCCCTCACGTCTTAGAAGTTAAAAAGAGGGTCAGATATCAGCATGTAAATGAATGAGTAAACATTTCATCAACAAACAAGGCCCCATACCCACCATGGAGCCACAATTAGAGGATAGGACACCCAACAAGACAAAGGCCCCCCCCCCCCCCACGGGTGCACTGTAGATATACGCCCTACAATCGCAACCAAAGGAATCATCAGTCCGTCAAGATATAATGGAAGCTCAGCACGGTATAATTGGGCTCAGCAATGAAGGAAAAGATTGATAATAAAGGTGTCCTCTTGCTCGACAATGACGAGTACCACAGTTTTACAGGTGAGAGGGTGTGCCTCCCCAAAAACCCGGTGTCTAAACAGAAGAAAACATCTGAAAGAATAATCAAGAATTGCAAAACGTCACAAGGAAATAGCAATTAAACAGGAGAATTGGGAAGGAAAAATTAAACTTAGTAGGAAAAAGCATTCAGCACAATTAGCGAAGATAGCAGCAAGAGCATTAGGCTTCAAAAGGACAGAGGACACTGTCCCATGGAGCATCACACTCTAGCATCCGCCAACCAAGCCCCCTCATGATGGCAACGGGCTGGAAAGGGAGGGGGGGAATGAGAAAGACGAGAGGGTGAAGAATACTGCCCAGTGTAACACCAGTGTTAATAGGTAGAGTGGGTGAATTGGAATCATTCACAGAGACATACTGGAGCTTGTCACTAACGTAAGACTCTAGGTATTGGAGGGATTAACCTCTTACTCCGTAATGTTGTAATTTAAGAAAGTTAATGTGTTAACAGTGTAAAAGTCTTAATGTAGGTCACCAAATAAATGAACAAGGGTACTCATTTCTTCCAAGAGCTGCACATATAAAGTTAATCATACTAATTGGTGCATGATTGGTCCTTTTTTGGGCCTGAAGCCATTATAGTAAGAACTAAGTAAATTTTGTTTTGCTAAATGAGAGAGGTGGTGGCACTGCTCTTTACTACCACCAAGAACTAACATGCTTAAAAGAAATTAGAACTAGAGACTACTATGGCGAGTATATCTTCGCCAGCCTCAGAGTCAAAGGTGCCGAGTCTGTCCTGTCTGTGGGTGCAGTTTATAGAATTCCTAACACTGATGTGTCCGAATTCAATTCAAACCTTAGAAATCAAATACTAGATACCAGACTGAACAAAAACCATCTAATTATGGCAGGGGGACTTTAATATTGACCTCTGCGAGCCTGAACACCCTACTGCTGTTAGCTTCCTCATCTGTATGAATTCCTGCTTCCTCATACCCTTAATCACTAGACCAACTAGAATCACTGATAGTACTGCTACGACTCTAGATCACATCTGGACCAACATAACCTCGCCGCTTACTTCAGGTATAATCACCGATAGCACTCCAGACCATTACCCCACATTTCTCTTAACTAACATTATCAAACCACCTCTTGAGTCAAGGGAGTTAAGCTTTAGGCAGCACAATGAAACTGCTATAAACAATTCTATAACTGCTGCTGATAATGTCAACTGGGAGTCCGAGTTAGGTAACATAGTGGACATCAACCTAGCAGTGCAATCTTTTCTTCAAAAAACTCTTAGCCTTTATAATACCCACTGTCCTATGCTTACAAAACAAGTCACAACCAAAAGGCTCAACAATTCCTGGCTTACAAAGGGAATACTTAAATCTATTAATAAAAAACATGACCTTGAGAAGAAGTATAGGTTAGGAATTGTCTCCAAAGAATTCTCAAAGAATTACTCATTATTGCTATCTAAGATAATTAGACGAGCCAAAACTAAATACTACGAAGATAAATTTACCCAAATAAAGAGCAACATTAAACAAACTTGGAGGACAATTTCACAAATATTGGGATCAAAGAAGTCCTTAAATAACAAACCGACTCTCCTGTCTAATAACGATGGTCAGCTTTCAGCCTCTGATTCTGCTATTGAGTTCAATAGGTTCTTCTCTTCCATTGGTTCATCCCTTGCAAATGATATTCCATCTTCCAGTACTGACATTAAGGACTATCTTACAGGTAACTATCCACAGTCTCTGTACCTAAAGCTTATTAATTTCACTGACGTCAATGAGATAATCATTTCCCTTAAAACCAAGTCTGGTGCCCTTGAGGAGATACCAACTTTAATTTACAAAAAAGCCTTCAGATCTTTAGTCCCTGCTATTGCTTTGCTCTTCAACAAGTCACTTGAACTCCAAACCTTTCCAGATATTCTAAAAAAAGCGAGAGTAACGCCTGTCCACAAATGTGGTGATCTCACAGATGTTAACAACTACAGACCTATATCAATCCTGCGAAACTTGTCAAAAAATTTTGAAAAACTAATCAATAAGTAGCTTTACTCATATCTAGCCAAACTCAATATACTTAGCCCTTCCCAATATGGCTTCAGACCCAAAAAAAGCACTAACGATGCACTTATTAGTATGCTTAACTCGATTCATACAGCTCTTGATAAAAATGAGTTCCCTGTTGGGTTATTTGTGGCCCTGCGTAAAGCTTTTGATACTGTCAACCACCAAAACCTTCTTCTTAAATTACATCATTATGGAGTCAGAGGACACTCCCTACAATACCTCAAATCCTACCTTACTGACAGGCTCCAATATGTTTCTGTGAATAATACAATTTCTCCCACCCTACCCATCAACATTGGTGTTCCTCAGGGCAGCATACTTGGCCCTCTCCTCTTTCTCATCTACATTAATGACCTTCCAAATGCCTCCCAACACCTCAAACCAATTCTATTTGCTGACGACACAACCTTCATTTACTCCAGTCCTGACCCCCTTGCTCTAAATGCCACAGTAAATACTCAACCCGTTCTCACACAAGACAGCACATATATGACTTAATGCTTAAAGTCAATATGTTGAATATGAATTAGTAAATATGTGATATATTCCCAGTTACATTTTTTTCCAAGGCCCAAACTCTTCCTCACGTACCAACTTGCGTCTCACAGTACCCGTCCGTCAACCTAGATAGCAGAATAGTCGTGATTGGTTCAATTATAAGGAAAATTGTACTTTTCAGGTCCCACATGGGTTGTGAAATTTACCTACTATTGTCCATGCTCTTAGAATATTATAGATCAGCTACTTCCTATTGAAGGTTCGTAGTTTTGTTTTGAGAAATATTAGTTGTTCTTAGTAAATTATAATAAGCACTAAAAATTATTACATAGAATAACAGTCCTTCACCAATCAATATTATATACCATAGTTGGTGCTTTACAAATCTTTAAAGGATGTTTTGTAGGAACGCTAACAGAAAACGATGGTTCATTGGAATGTCTATGGGGTAAACTACTCTAAACAGGATGGTATTGTGTCTACTATACCAACTACAGGATCGGTATATTGTCCACTACCACCTGTTAGGTGAGTAAGGGGTGCAATACCACCCACAGGATGGGTATGAGGGTCACATCCACCCAGAGGATGAGTATGGGGATCACATCCACCCACAGGAAGGGTATGGGGTCCAATACCACCCACAGGATGAGTATGGCGTCCACTACAACCCACAGGATGGGTATGGGGCTCCAACCACCCATAGAATGGGTATGGGGCTCCAACCACCCATAAAATGGGTATGGGGTTCAATAACACCCACTGGATGTGTATATGGCGTCCATTGCCGCGCGTCGAGCTCGAAAACCGCAGCATTCATCTCAGAACCATGCCTATTTCACGCAGATTCCTTAATAAACGTAAAAGTTTTATATGTCACAAGAAAGATAGAAATATAAGCTTCATTCTAAATACCTTACCATGGGCATATTTAAATTTAAACCGAAGATACGTGTACTTTTATAATAGCCGAGCTCCGACCCCGGACAGATCGATCGACCGAGCAACTCTCTCTCAGAACAATGTTTATTTCACGTGAATTCGTTAGTAAACATATATGTTTTATATGTCTCAAGAAAGACAGACATATAAGCTTCACTTTAAACACTTTACTATAGACATATTTAAATTTCTAATGAAGATTATTGTATTTTAAAAATTACGGAGCTCCCACCCCGTACAGACTGAACGACAGAGCAACTCTCTCTCAGATCAATGTTTATTTCACGTAAATTCGTTAATAAACACAAATGTTTTATAAGTCTTAAGCAAGATAGAAATAAGAGCTTCATTTTAAATACATTACAATAGACATATTTACAGCTCAAGTGATGATACATATGTTTTTATAGTAGCGCTCAGTAGCTTGTCGGGCATGGAGTGCAGACGCCTACGCACTTGCCGATATATTGTATAATTAACAAAGATACGCTAATATAAAGCCTAAAATCTTATATGCCTCCAGAAAGACCGATATATGAACATTATTATAATTGCACCAAATGAAATATATCATGTTCGAGAACAAAGATATATCAATTTTAAATTAAGTTTCGACTCTCTCTCGGGTGAGAGAGATGGGGCGACTCTCGCCCCATCTATTGGAGATTCTGTGCACTCAATACCCAAAGCTACTCAAACCCTCCTAGCATTATTTAAGTAATGAAGTAATATGGTATATTTACTCACTATAATGTGGGTGCTGAATGCAAAACATGAGAAAACATATATTTACTCCAAACTAATATAATTTCATTATGAAATAAGTAGCATCAAAGGAAGTCGATGGTCCAAGCAGCAATGTTGTGGAGCGACTTATCCAAGATATATCGTTGTTTGGAAAGTGTTTGTTGGCATATCCAGTTGTCGCACTTCTCTGCTCAAATTATCACAAATTTAAATTATAATGTTAACAAGTAGAATACGTATTTTTAATAAAATCTAACATAACTAGCCAGAAAACATTTAACATTAATTAAAAAATATATGTTTGGAAGTTAAATCGACTTCATAGGACAATGGTTTTGTTATATATACTCGTTATTCGTTGACATGCGTTCGCTACTTAAACTACCATGTACTGTACTTATGTAAAATCTCCCATGTCTCTTCGCTCATCTCACCGAACCCTACAGGCTCTGTGATATATTGTTTAATTAATTGAGATTCACAAATAAAGCTAATAATTGTATATGTTATCAAAAAAGCAGAGCTTAGTTTAGTTCATTTATTATGCACTCCATACCCATCCTATGGACGATAGTGGAGTGTTACAGAGGCACATAATGGGCTCAGGGAATGAGCCCCACAATTCATATAGCCAAGCAAGTTATAATCTTGATAAGCTAGTTACAAAAGTCAATACACATTGTCACATCAACAATGGGCTCGAGACCGACCACAAGTACAGTTTATAATTTAAGCAACTGACATATATGGAGGGCTAGTGTCACAATTGATATGTTTATCCTACACATAACCCCCTCTCCCCCATCCAATGGGCAGCGGTGGATAGGTTACAATCAAGTTTTTTTTTGCGTTTTATTCAGAGGTCTTATTAGGTGAGGAAAGATATTCATATTTTAAAGAAGGCTTCTTGGCTGATGCTCTCCATTGATGGAAAATATACAACCTTTTGAAAATCAATATTAGTTTGATCTAGATATTGTAATTAACGAAAGTATTTATGTCATCAGAAAGGTAGAAATATAGGCTACATTTAAAATCCTTTGTCATAAATATAACTGAAGTGAAAACGAAGATATATGCGTTTTGATAGTTACTTGATGGCTTGCTCTGAGAGTGTGAAGCCCTGCACACCAGCCAATAAATTGTATAATTAGTTTCCATATATTTTAATTAATCTTAAAAATCTATATGTCAGAAGAAAGGAAGATGTAGTCGTTAATGTGACAACATTTAAAAATATATATCTCTTAAGTTAAATAAATAATACCACCTTATCGCCGGTGTCCGGACACATGAAAATTACCTAGGTATCAGTATCCAGCCAGGCGGGGATCACAGGCTGCACAATACTGATACATTTATGTAATGCACTACTTGTGGTCGATCTCGAACCCATTTATGATTTGACGACTTATACTGAATTTTGTAACTAGCTCATTAAGATTGTATCTTGCTTAGCTAAATGAATTGTGGGGTTCGGTCTATTCATTTTCTTTCTTTATTATGCACCCCATAATACCCATCCTGTGGGCGGTGGTGTAAAGGATTACAGAGGCACATAATCGGTTCAGGAACTGAACCCTCTAGTTCGTTTAGCTAAGCAAATAACAATCTTTTGACGCTAGTTACAAAATTATTAATGTACACATACTTATGCATACATGTACATATACATACGTATACATATATAAATACACATACATATTTAATCACCCACACAAATACACACATCAGTAATTTTTTGTCACAAGTGATTCAACAAGAGGCTCACAACAGTCACTATACAAGGCACTTTACATCTATGAGGAGTCGCACAGTTACTAGTCTAGCTCCACACCCACCCAGCTGGGCGGCAGCTTTACAGTCATGTGCTCCACACCCACCCAACTGGGCGGCAGCTTTACAGTTACCTGGTGTTATTCTTCACCTATATCTTTTTCTGGTTAATCCCTATTTATATTATGCAGTTCAGGTTTCGTCGCCATACTATAGTTTTTAGTTTAGTTAATTTATCACATAATGGGTTCAGAGACTGAACACACAATTTATTTATCTAAGCAAGTTACAATCTTGAGGAGCTAGCCACAAAATTCATAGCACATCGTCACATCAACAACATGTGTTCGAGATCGACCACAAGTACAGTTTCTAAATTAAGCAAATGCTATATGTGGAGAGCTAGTGTCACAATTGATATGTTTGTCCTGCACATTTCCACAGTAGTTTGCTTGGGTTTGCTTGGGTACATAGACAAGAGACTGAACTTCAGCACCCACATAAAACACATAAAGGGATGCTCTGAGAGAGAGAGAGGGAGAGTAAAAATATCCACTGAGGTCTGATTAAGTCCTTTTGGGGACCTTAATCATTAGGACGTTCAATGATTAACGCAAAGTGAAGCGTATTCAGATGGTATATTGACAACATTCAGCATATCTCATAATGACCTAGTAGTACTTGGTGCACAAATACCTTTTCCAAAGGAATCGCAAAACATAATTAAACACAACTGTACCGTACAGTGTTATATATTTATTTCAGTTTGAACAATTTTTAACATTAAAGAATAAATCCTTTAATTGGTTGAAATTGGTTTTAATATTCGAAATCTAATTTGTTGATGTTAAATAATATAAGGTTCAAATTTATTAAGATACATACTTTAAAAACTATTTCTATTTGAAATTTAAATAACATTAAAAGAGTACAGAATATAACAAATACCGACTATATAAAAGACCTGATAGTTGCAGCACTTAATTATGCTATTGTAACACATTGAAAGTAATAACATTATTTGATTCAGCAAAGCATTTGGTAAGGTTATAATAATAATAATAATAATAATAATAATAATAATAATAATAATAATAATAATAATAATAATAATAATGTATTAATTAAGTATTTTAAATTATAATTTACAACTTGCTAGCGCACAAGAAACAAATCCACGAATCATCATTACATTCTGTAACACCTACACATGATCCATGGTGCCAAATATTGCAACGGTCACAGCATACCATCAGCTTCAAATCATTTAGCTTTCTGCAAATGCAGTACACTTCCATCGAGCATGACCGGATGATTCGTTTTCTTCTCAGTGTCTGAGCTGCAGGGAATGAGATGAGACACTTTCCTTTAAAGTTCTCTTGAAGATGTTGTCTCATTCTGCATATCATACGAGGTTCACCGGATCTACACCACTTGCAAGTGATGCAGCAAACGCCACAGCATATACCCCACTCATACTTGAGTCCTTGTGTCTGCTGACATTCATTATATTGTATATCAGCTTATCATCCTGGCAATTAGCAAGAGCATACAAGATAACTTCAGTAGATTTGGATGGTAATTTATGCCTGGTGTCGTATATGTTAATTTGTCCAGTTACTCCAATGTTGGAAACGGTGGCCCAGTGACAACCATCAACTTGGATAATTTGAATAAATTCACCAATTGTAACTGGCCAGGAGAGGTCCCGCTACCACGCTGGGTCATGAAGGCCTTCTAGGCTTGGCACAGTTTGTTTGATGAGGTCACATGCAGATTTTATATGAAGGTCAGAGAGCTGTACATTTGTTCCAATGTTCATTATCTCGTCATTTGTTAAATAATTTAACATTGTCGAATGTGAAGCACTGTTATCACTCTCCTTATTGTTGCATTGGTGTGAGGAGTGGCAGTGATTGGTTCAGTTTATTTTTTTTTTTAAATAGGGACATAAATTTGTACTGCAGATACCAGTACAGTTGCACCGTTTCTTTATATATTTTATACTTGGGTTAGCAAGGCGAGACGCTTCTCTTAACGTGATACTGTTGGTATCAAATAGAAATAGTTTTTAAAGTATGTATCTTAATAAATTTGAACCTTATATTATCAACATCAACATATTATATTATTTAACATCAACAAATTAGATTTCGAATGTTAAAACCAATTTCAACCAATTAAAGATTTTATCCTTTTTAAAGGATTTAATTAAAGGATTTGACACAAAAATCAGTATGAAAATTACCTCGGCTGAGGATATTGAAAAACTTCAAGCTGATATTAATAAAGTTTTCGACTGGGCATCAGAAAATAACATGATGTTTAACAGTGATAAATTCCAGGTACTCAGGTACGGTAAAAATGAGGACCTTAAACATAATACAGAGTACAAAACACAATCAAATGTACCCATAGTATTAAAACAGCATGTAATGGATTTGGGAATAATAATGTCTGACGACCTAACGTTTAAGGAGCATAACCAAGCAAATATTGCGACAGCCAGAAAAATGATAGGATAGATTACGAGAACTTTCAAATCCAGGGATCCCATCACAATGGTTGTACTCTTCAAGTCACTTGTGTTGTCCCGTCTTGAGTACTGCTCAGTACTCACTTCCCCCTTCAGAGCAGGAGAGATTGCTGAAATAGAGGGAATACAGAGAACATATACGGCACGCATAGACGCAATAAAGCACCTAAATTATTGGGATCGTCTCAAAGCCCTCCAAATGTACTCACTAGAAAGAAGACGAGAGATATATCAAATAATATACACCTGGAAGATACTGGAGGGCCAAGTACCAAATCTACACAGTAAAATAACAACGTACTGGAGTGAACGATATGGAAGAAAATGTAGAATAGAACCAGTGAAGAGCAGAGGTGCCATAGGCACAACCAGAGAACACTGTATAAACATCAGAGGTCCGACTTAGGAAGCTCCCCAGTTACATAGCTCATATTATACAATTGAAGAAAGGTATTCCCTGGAACTAGCAGAAGCATATGCAGTATGCCGTCAGTAACTCCATCCTCCCCGGGTGATGTAGCTTTGCCTTTATGTAGAGCAGAATCTAGTTTGTATTCAGTAAAAAGCATGTCACAGTCATCCTCTTGATGACGCATGAAGTCAAGGAGCCTTGCCCTATCAGTATATCTATTATTTAATTCATTCTTTGAGGGTAGAGGAAGACTGTCAAAGCTGGAAGTCGTGGCCCAAGCATCAACAAGCTCATTTGCTCTGTGCAGAGGATTAGGGTACGAGATCTCTGCAGCATTTTTCCCTTTGATCTTGTTGATATCCTTCCATGCCCGACTTAGTGGCGTGTGAGAATTGAGACCACGGACAAAAGTTTCCCAGTCTGTCTGCCTCAGCTCCACCATACGTTCCCTGGCCTTAGCCAGAGCCGCTTGAAAGAGCCGAAGCATTTCAGCAGTGCGGGTCCTTCTACAAGCTAGTCCAATTATTCTGGCAGTGCGTTTTAGTGTCTGCAATTTAGAATCATTATAATAAACATAAGTGCTATGACCAGTGTAATTTGGGTTACGTGGCCTGGACGATGGATCAAGTGATTCTATAAACTGGTTGATAGTACCTGTGAGCTCATTGTTAAAATCTTCAACTGATGAAGGCTCAGATGACTGCACCATTCTGACACATGAGCAACAAGATTGTCTCGTTGATCGATGGGCACAGCCAGCCTCTTCCGCTTGAACACTCCACCAGGGAGGATAGAGCTGCCAATGCTTACAGTGGCTAATATGGCCAGATGATCAGACGCCATAACTGGCACTATTGACGAGGCGCACACGGTGTGGGAGACGTTGAAACCGAGACATAGATCAGGAATACCTCCGTAGATATGCGTCGGTTCAAGGTCACCCACAATCTGTGCATCATCGTGACTACCTAATAGTGACACTAGTTGTTGTTACGATTACTGAACTGCGAATTACCAATATTCCTATGTCTAGCGTTATAATCACCTATAATGATGGTAGGCACAGTCTGAATACAGATAGGAAGGTCAGCATAATTAAAGTTACAAGGAGTCGATTATTTAGTACATAGTTGTTTTTCTCTTAAACTGGATGATAGAGGGGGAGTCTTTAACGTGATTGGGAATACATACATACATACATACATACATACATACATACATACATACATACATACATACATACATACATACATCCATACATACATACATGCGTACATCCATTCATACATACATACATACATACATACATACATACATACATACATACATACATACATACATGCGTACATACATACATACATACATACATACATACATACATACATACATACATACATACATGCATACATACATACATACATGCATACATACATACATACATACATACATACATACATACATACACACATACATACATACATACATACATACATACATACATACATACATACATACATACATGCGTACATGCATACATACATACATACATACATACATACATACATACATACATACATACATACATACATACATACATGCGTACATACATACATCCATACATACATGCATGCGTACATACATACATCCATCCATCCATCCATCCATACATACATACATACATACATACATACATACATACATACATACATACATACACGTCCAGTCAGCATATAGCTATTTCGGGACAAAATCCAATACAGTTTATATTGGTGAGACGCCACTGTGATGAGGAGTTTAAATATCACAGGAACTGTAGGTTAATGTGTGACATAAGTGAGGTTAGATGAGGCATCTACAAGCATCAGCTGGAGGCTGATGGAGTGTTGTGGAGGCTGGTGGTACTATGCCCAGATGTTGGAGGGTGGATTTGACTCCCACCCTCCCTCCTACTCCCCCCCCCCCCCCACACATTGACCGCAGTACGTCTAAGGTTACTTTCCACTCTCGCTTACCAAGGGTATAACCCCCGCCCCTCCCAACACACACACATGCATCAGATTCTTAACTTACAATATTTATGATTTACCAATTTATGTTACTACACTGACTGTCAATTTCACAATATTGTATAAACTTTGATGAATCGCTCGTCTATGGGTCATCCAATAATGTTAGCAGACTTCTAGATGTTACCACTGCTAGGTTTAGGCTCAGCTACAAGTACCTCTGGAAGTTTGTAACATCTGATGATGTAGATTTGACTAAATGTAAACTCTGTCAGCAGAACTATTCGCATACTTTGCGTCATTATATAATAGAATGTGAAAAATCGCGGAATTTAAAGATAACAACATCAATAGTGTCCATGAAATGTGTAAGTACTTCATTCATAATGATGTGCTGCTCGAAATCTTAGCGAAGTATCCAAAATTTGCTTACTGTAGGTAATGCATACACATGACTGTAAAGCTGCCACCCAGTTGGGTGGGTGTGGAGCACATGACTGTAAAGCTGCCGCCCAGTTGGGTGGGTGTGGAGCACATGACTGTAAAGCTGCCGCCCAGTTGGGTGGGTGTGGAGCACATGACTGTAAAGCAGCCGCCCAGTTGGGTGGGTGTGGAGCACATGACTGTAAAACTGCCGCCCAGTTGGGTGGGTGTGGAGCACATGACTGTAAAGCTGCCGCCCAGTTGGGTGGGTGTGGAGCACATGACTGTAAAGCTGCCGCCCAGTTGGGTGGGTGTGGAGCACATGACTGTAAAGCTGCCGCCCAGTTGGGTGGGTGTGGAGCACATGACTGTAAAGCTGCCGCCCAGTTGGGTGGGTGTGCAGCAAGACTAGTAACTGTGTGACTCACTATAAATGTAAAGTGCCTTGTATAGTGACTGTTGTGAGCCTCTTGTTGAATCACTTGTGACACAAAAGATTACTGATGTGTGTATTTGTGGTGGTGATTCAATATGTATGTGTATGTATATATGTATACGTATGAATATGTACATGTATGCATAAGTATGTGTACATTAATAATTTTGTAACTAGCGTCAAAAGATTGTTATTTGCTTAGCTTAACGAACTAGAGGGTTCAGTTCCTGAACCGATTATGTGCCTCTGTAATCCTTTACACCACCGCCCACGGGATGTGTATTATGGGGTGCATAATAAAGAAAGAAAATGAATGGACCGAACCCCACAATTCATTTAGCTAAGCAAGTTACAATCTTAATGAGCTAGTTACAAAATTCACTATAAGTCGTCACATCATAAATGGGTTCGAGATCGACCACAAGTAGTGCATTACATAAATTTATCAGTATTGTGCAGCCTGTGATCCCCGCCTGGCTGGATACTGATACCTAGGTAATTTTCATGTGTCCGGACACCGGCAATAAGGTGGTATTATTTATTTAACTTAAGATATATATATTTTTAAATGTTGTCACATTAACGGCTACATCTTCCTTTCTTCTGACATATAGATTTTTAAGATTAATTAAAATATATGGAAACTAATTATACAATTTATTGGCTGGTGTGCAGGGCTTCACACTCTCAGAGCAAGCCATCAAGTTACTATCAAAACGCATATATCTTCGTTTTCACTTCAGTTATATTTATGACAAAGGATTTTAAATGTAGCCTATATTTTTACCTTTCAGATGACATAAATACTTTCGTTAATTACAATATCTAGATCAAACTAACATTGATTTTCAAAAGGTTGTATATTTTCCATCAATGGAGAGCATCAGCCAAGAAGCCTTCTTTAAAATATGAATATCTTTCCTCACCCAATAAGATCTAATCTCTGAATAAAATGCAAAAAACGACTTGATTGTAACCTATCCACCGCTGCCCATTGGATGGGGGAGAGGGGGTTATGTGTAGGATAAACATATCAATTGTGACACTAGCCCTCCATATATGTCAGTTGCTTAAATTATAAACTGTACTTGTGGTCGGACTCGAGCCCATTGTTGATTTGACAATGTGTATTGACTTTTGTAACTAGCTTATCAAGATTATAACTTGCTTGGCTATATGAATTGTGGGGCTCATTCCCTGAGCCCATTATGTGCCTCTGTAACACTCCACTATCGTCCATAGGATGGGTATGGAGTGCATAATAAATGAACTAAACTAAGCTCTGCCTTTTTGATAACATATACAATTATTAGCTTTATTTGTGAATCTCAATTAATTAAACAATATATCACAGAGCCTGTAGGGTTCGGTGAGATGAGCGAAGAGACATGGGAGATTTTACATAAGTACAGTACATGGTAGTTTAAGTAGCGAACGCATGTCAACGAATAACGAGTATATATAACAAAACCATTGTCCTATGAAGTCGATTTAACTTCCAAACATATATTTTTTAATTAATGTTAAATGTTTTCTGGCTAGTTATGTTAGATTTTATTAAAAATACGTATTCTACTTGTTAACATTATAATTTAAATTTGTGATAATTTGAGCAGAGAAGTGCGACAACTGGATATGCCAACAAACACTTTCCAAACAACGATATATCTTGGATAAGTCGCTCCACAACATTGCTGCTTGGACCATCGACTTCCTTTGATGCTACTTATTTCATAATGAAATTATATTAGTTTGGAGTAAATATATGTTTTCTCATGTTCTGCATTCAGCACCCACATTATAGTGAGTAAATATACCATATTACTTCATTACTTAAATAATGCTAGGAGGGTTTGAGTAGCTTTTGGTATTTAGTGCACAGAATCTCCAATAGATGGGGCGAGAGTCGCCCCATCTCTCTCACCCGAGAGAGAGTCGAAACTTAATTTAAAATTGATATATCTTTGTTCTCGAACATGATATATTTCATTTGGTGCAATTATAATAATGTTCATATATCGGTCTTTCTGGAGGCATATAAGATTTTAGGCTTTATATTAGCGTATCTTTGTTAATTATACAATATATCGGCAAGTGCGTAGGCGTCTGCACTCCATGCCCGACAAGCTACTGAGCGCTACTATAAAAACATATGTATCTTCACTTGAGCTATAAATATGTCTATTGTAATGTATTTAAAATGAAGCTCTTATTTCTATCTTGCTTAAGACTTATAAAACATTTGTGTTTATTAACGAATTTACGTGAAATAAACATTGATCTGAGAGAGAGTTGCTCTGTCGTTCAGTCTGTACGGGGTGGGAGCTCCGTAATTTTTAAAATACAATAATCTTCATTAGAAATTTAAATATGTCTATAGTAAAGTGTTTAAAGTGAAGCTTATATGTCTGTCTTTCTTGAGACATATAAAACATATATGTTTACTAACGAATTCACGTGAAATAAACATTGTTCTGAGAGAGAGTTGCTCGGTCGATCGATCTGTCCGGGGTCGGAGCTCGGCTATTATAAAAGTACACGTATCTTCGGTTTAAATTTAAATATGCCCATGGTAAGGTATTTAGAATGAAGCTTATATTTCTATCTTTCTTGTGACATATAAAACTTTTACGTTTATTAAGGAATCTGCGTGAAATAGGCATGGTTCTGAGATGAATGCTGCGGTTTTCGAGCTCGACGCGCGGCAATGGACGCCATATACACATCCAGTGGGTGTTATTGGACCCCATACCCATTTTATGGGTGGTTGGAGCCCCATACCCATTCTATGGGTGGTTGGAGCCCCATACCCATCCTGTGGGTTGTAGTGGACGCCATACTCATCCTGTGGGTGGTATTGGACCCCATACCCTTCCTGTGGGTGGATGTGATCCCCATACTCATCCTCTGGGTGGATGTGACCCTCATACCCATCCTGTGGGTGGTATTGCACCCCTTACTCACCTAACAGGTGGTAGTGGACAATATACCGATCCTGTAGTTGGTATAGTAGACACAATACCATCCTGTTTAGAGTAGTTTACCCCATAGACATTCCAATGAACCATCGTTTTCTGTTAGCGTTCCTACAAAACATCCTTTAAAGATTTGTAAAGCACCAACTATGGTATATAATATTGATTGGTGAAGGACTGTTATTCTATGTAATAATTTTTAGTGCTTATTATAATTTACTAAGAACAACTAATATTTCTCAAAACAAAACTACGAACCTTCAATAGGAAGTAGCTGATCTATAATATTCTAAGAGCATGGACAATAGTAGGTAAATTTCACAACCCATGTGGGACCTGAAAAGTACAATTTTCCTTATAATTGAACCAATCACGACTATTCTGCTATCTAGGTTGACGGACGGGTACTGTGAGACGCAAGTTGGTACGTGAGGAAGAGTTTGGGCCTTGGAAAAAAAGTAACTGGGAATATATCACATATTTACTAATTCATATTCAACATATTGACTTTAAGCATTAAGTCATATATGTGCTGTCTTGTGTGAGAACAGGTTGAAATACTGAGCTAAATAAAGTCCATCTCTGGCTAACTGCCAACAAACTCACCCTTAACATTGACAAAACTTTCTATATTCTGTTTGGCAATAAATCCTCTAATCAAATAAATCTCAAAATAAACAATACCCAAATTTGTAACAAATTAGATGGCAAATTCCTTGGCATTCTCATTGACCACATGCTGAATTTCCAGGGACACATTCTAAATATATCAAAAAAAGTTTCAAAAACTGTGGGCATTCTTTCTAAAATCAGATATTATGTACCACGCCCTGCCCTGGTGACTCTCTATTACTCCCTTATCTATCCATATCTCAACTATGGTATTTGTGCTTGGGGCTCTACTACCCAAAATCACTTACGTCCTCTAATTACTCAACACAAAGCTGCTATTAGGACAATATCCAACTCTGGCCCCAGGCATCACTCGGTACCCCTACTCAAATCTCTGAATATGTTAGACATTAAGTCACTGCACATTCTCTCATGTGTATTATACATATATAAAACACTAAACTATAATGCCAATCCTGATCTCAAAAGCTTCATAGAAAGATGTAACAGAACCCATGAGCACCACACCAGAAATAAATACAGTTTTGATATTCCTAGAGTACGACTTAATCAAACTAGAAATGTTCTACAAATCAAGGGGCCCAGAATGTGGAATGACATTCCCAACCATGTTAAAGACTGTACCTCTCTCAACCAGTTTAAGATAAAAACGAAGCTATACCTAATAAATTCCCTGTAACCTACCTTACCCTTCTATTGTCAACCAATGTCTGTTTTTTTTAAAGAGCGCTGTTTGTCGACATAATTGTTTTGTGCTGCTTTTTCATCTATGTTTTCATTTCTTGTTTTCATTCTACTCATTATGCTCAATTAGTATTAAGCTTGTCATTTAAGTTTATCATGCCCGAAACGCTTTGCGTAATAGTGGCTTTAGGCATTGTATGTACTAGCTCTACCTATAAGTCAACCAATCTTTGTAAAAATTTATTGTATGTATGTACCTTACCTAAATAAACATTTTATTTTATTATTTTATTTTATTTTAAATAGGATTAAGGCTGCTTGTAGATTAACTCTTTAAAATATTTTAGACAAAATCTGCAGAGTTGATATTGGTCTATAATTGTTGACTTCAGTGAGATTGACACTTTAATGGACTAAGGTTACTCTTGTTTTTTTTCCCCTTAGAATATCAGGAAAGGTTTGGAGTTCAAATGATTTGTTGTAGAGCAACGAAATGGCTGGAGCTAAAAATCTAGAGGTTTCTTAGAAAATTAGGGTTGGTATGTCAACATATGGTACCTGTGCACATGGGGTTCATTCAACCACTGCAAATTACCTGATGCTCATCATCACCCAATAAAAATCTGCTATCAGAACAATGAAACTGTCTTCAAACAACACACAGCCTCTCTGTTTAAATTCCTGAACATGCTAAATATACACTCGCTCTACACATTCTCTTGTGCTATTTACATGTACAAAACCTTGTTCCTAAATGCTAATCCTGATCTGAAACTCTCAATTGATAGATGTAATAGAACCCACGAGCACCACAACATAAATAAATATCTGTTTGATATAAATTGACAGTCATGCTAATATAATTGCCAGTAAGGTTTATGTAATTCACAATCATCTTAATATAATTGCCAGTTTGGATAATATAATTGACAGAGGATTATATGAATCAGGATAATATTATTGCTAATCAAGCTAATATAACTTTGAATCAGGCTTTTTCACCCACAGGGTTATTGATCAATGGAACTGACTACCCACCAACGCTATAACTGCCAAAATGTGCTGAATTCAAAATATACCTGGATCAAGCAAAATCAAGCAAAATGGGAAGGGGGGGAAGGAAACCTTCAGCCTTAAAAAAGCAGGAGGAAGCTCTCAGCAAAATGACTGCATGTATCAGTACATTTTCAGCTCAACGTTCCGTCTCCCAGGAGGAACAAGACCAGCAAAAGCTGCTTGACTCTGTTATCGTGTCGTCCCAAGATATACCTGTGGAACATGAAGGTGAAAATTGTTTCGAAATAGCTCAGGATCTCTTAAAAAACAAATTGCAGCTCAATCTAAACAAAACTGACGTTATTGCTGCCTACAGAGTAGGCAAAAAGAATCCATCAGGTCTAAATCAACGGAAAATTCGCCTGAAGCTGTCTTCCCAGTTCACGAAATCCAATCTAGTCCGGACAGCTGCATCCCTACGGAAGGGATTATACATCAACGAGTGCTTGACCAGGAACAGACAGCAAATCCTCTACCGCCTGCGTCAAATCCGGCAACAAAACCCAGATGCTATTCATCAGTGCTTCGTTAGAGATGGTCTGATAAAGGTGAGAAAAACTGCAGAGGGCAAAATGTTTACTATTACTAGAGAAGAAAACCTCAACACTTTCCTCTCCCAATGTGGTTTGTCTCACCTTATCACTCCCAATGAATTAACTTAATTAACCCCCTGTCAACTAGTGGGGCTAGGTATCCTAAGTCTCCTTGGTTCATTTTCTGACTTAATTTTTAACTTACTCTTACCTAGTCATTTACCGAAATTATTTAATTGAGTTATTAAAGTAGTTCTTCAGGTCTTTTTAATTATACAGTCATTACTGAACTATCTATAGTTATTAATCATTAGCTCAAATTTACCTATGTTTATTATTCAACTTTTCTTTGATTTCATTTTTTACCTAGGTTGCCTAGCCTTGCCATGCTCCCTTACTCCATTGTACCCCTGGCTTTGCCTGCATCTCAAATTGCAAATTGTTACTTACAGTGTACCAGTGAGTACTCGTAAGCAATCTACCTCATTTTTGCTCAATTTGTTTTTTTGTTCTTTTTTTTGTATTGCTTAGTCTTGCTTATATTTTTTGTTTTGTATTTCCATATCTTGTGTTTTGTATAGTCCATGTTTACATGTTTTTTCTTTAATCTCATTAATTGCCTAGGTTGCCTAGCCTAGCCATACTCCCTTACTCCATTGTACCCCTGTAAGCCCCTTTTGTGTTTGTTTTGTACAGTATTGTGTATATTTTTTTCCCTATTTTATAGCTTTTTTCTACTTATTTCTGATTCTACAATCAGCTTCTTTTATGCAGTCAAGTATAGACCCAGAACTTAACCTCTTATCCACTATCTATGACAATAATCACTTTAATGATCTAAATTGCAGATATTTTGCAGCACATGATGTAAACAATGTATTAACTCATAATCACAATATCTCTGTAATCAATTTGAACGTTAGATCCCTAGGTAAACACTTCGATGATGTTAGTGCCTTGATTGAAACTATTGGCAACAAATTCTCTTTTATTATACTTACTGAAACATGGTTGAAAGAGGATACTACTCAACTCTTTAACATGCCTAACTACTCAGCAATTCACAACTGTCGTCAACTTCAGAGAGGTGGTGGCACTGCTCTTTACTACCACCAAGAACTAACATGCTTAAAAGAAATTAGAACTAGAGACTGCTATGGGGAGTATATCTTCGCCAGCTTCAGAGTCAAGGGTGCTGAGTCTGTCCTGTCTGTGGGTGCAGTCTATAGAATTCCCAACACTGATGTGTCTGTATTCAACTCAAACCTTAGAAATCTAATACTTGATAACAGACTGAACAAAAACCACCTAATTATCGCAGGGGACTTTAATATTGACCTCTGCGAGCCAGAACACCCTACTGCTGTTAGCTTCCTCAACTGTATGAATTCCTGCCTCCTCATACCCTTAATCACTAGACCTACTAGAATCACTGATAGCACTGCCACGACTCTAGATCACATCTGGACCAACATAACCTCTCCGCTTACTTCAGGTATAATCACCGATAGCACTACAGACCACTACCCCACATTTCTCTTAACTAACATTAGCAAACCACCTCTAGAAACAAGGGAGTTAAGCTTTAGGCTGCACAATGAAACTGCTATAAACAATTTTATAACTGCTGCTGATAATGTCAACTGGGAGTCCGAGTTAGGTAACATAGGGGACATCAACCTAGCAGTGCAATCTTTTCTACAAACAACTCTTAGCCTTTATAACACCCACTGTCCTAGGCTTACAAAACAAGTCACAAGCAAAAGGCTTAACAATCCTTGGCTTACAAAGGGAATACTGAAATCCATTAACAAAAAAACACGACCTTGAGAAGAAGTATAGGTTAGGAATTGTCTCCAAAGAATTCTCAAAGAATTACTCATTATTGCTAACTAAGATAATTAGACGAGCCAAAACTAATTACTACGAAGATAAATTTACTCAAATAAAGAGCAACATTAAACAAACTTGGAGCACAATTTCACAAATATTGGGATCAAAGAAATCTTTAAATAACAAACCGACTCTCCTGTCTAATAACGATGGTCAGCTTTCAGCCTCTGATTCTGCTATTGAGTTCAATAGGTTCTTCTCTTCCATTGGTTCATCCCTTGCAAATGATATTCCATCTTCCAGTACTGACATTAAGGACTATCTTACAGGTAACTATCCACAGTCTCTGTACCTAAAGCCTATTAATTCCACTGACGTCAATGAGATAATCCTTTCCCTTAAAACCAAGTCTAGTGCCCTTGAGGAGATACCAACTTTAATATACAAAAAAGCCTCCAGATCTTTAGCCCCTGCTATTGCTTTGCTCTTCAACAAGTCACTTGAACTCCAAACCTTTCCAGATATTCTAAAAAAAGCGAGAGTAACGCCTGTCCACAAATGTGGTGATCCCACAGATGTTAACAACTACAGACCTATATCAATCCTGCCAAACTTGTCAAAAATTTTTGAAAAACTTATATACAAGCAGCTTTACTCATATCTAGCCAAACTCAATATACTTAGCCCTTGCCAATATGGCTTCAGACCCAAAAAAAGCACTAACGATGCACTCATTAGTATGCTTAACTCGATTCATACAGCCCTTGATAAAAAGGAGCTCCCTGTTGGGTTATTTGTGGACCTGCGTAAAGCTTTTGATACTGTCAACCACCATAACCTTCTTCTTAAATTACATCATTATGGAGTCAGAGGGCACTCCCTACAATACCTCGAGTCCTACCTTACTGACGGGCTCCAATATGTTTCTGTGAATAATACAATTTCTCCCACCCTACCCATCAACATTGGTGTTCCTCAGGGCAGCATACTTGGCCCTCTCCTCTTTCTCATCTACATTAATGACCTTCCAAATGCCTCCCAACACCTCAAACCAATTCTATTTGCTGACGACACAACCTTCATTTACTCCAGTCCTGACCCTCTTGCTCTAAATGCCACAGTAAATACTGAGCTAAATAAAGTCCATCATTGGCTAACTGCCAACAAACTCACCCTTAACATTGACAAAACTTTCTATATTCTGTTTGGCAATAAATCCTCTAGTCTTATAAATCTCAAAATAAACAATACCCAAATTTGTAACAAATTAGATGGCAAATTCCTTGGCATTCTCATTGACAACAAGCTGAATTTCCAGGGACACATTCTAAATATATCAAAAAAAGTTTCAAAAACTGTGGGCATTCTTTCTAAGATCAGATATTATGTACCACGCCCTGCTCTGGTGACTCTCTATTACTCCCTTATCTATCCTTATCTCAACTATGGTATTTGTGCTTGGGGTTCTACTACCCAAAATCACTTACGTCCTCTAATTACCCAACACAAAGCCGCTATTAGAACAATATCCAACTCTGGCCCCAGACATCACTCGGTACCCCTACTCAAATCTCTTAATATGTTAGATATTAAGTCACTGCACATTCTCTCATGTGTATTATACATATATAAAACGCTAAACTATAATGCCAATCCTGATCTTAAAAGCTTCATAGAAGGTTGTAACAGAACCCATGAGCACCACACCAGAAATAAATACAGTTTTGATATTCCTAGAGTACGTCTTAATCAAACTAGAAATGCTCTGCAAATCAAGGGGCCCAGAATGTGGAATGACCTTCCCAACCATGTTAAAGACTGTCCCTCTCTCAACCAGTTTAAGATAAAAACTAAACACTACCTAATAAATTCCCTGTAATCTACCTCACTCCTCTATTGTCAACCCATGTCTGTTATTTTCTTTTTTTTTCTTTTTTGTAATCAACACTGTTTGTCAACCTATTGTATTTGTGCTGCTTTTTCAGTCATGTTCCCCCTTTTTTTTTATCTTTATTTGTATTTGTTCTCAACATCTTTTATTCTTTATGCTCAATTAGTATTAAGTTCTAGATATTAATGTTTTTCTTGCCCGAAACGCATTGCGTAATAGTGGCTTTAGGCATTGTATGTACTAGCTCTATCTATATATCAATCCATTAATGTAACATCACTTGTATGTATATACCTTACCTGAATAAACATCTGAATCTGAATCTGACATCTTCAACAAGCTGCCAGCTTCCCGTTTTTATCGAGGCCACTAGGGTTAGTGGCCCCTCAGGTAAATCGGGTAAAATATTATTCCAAGACAATTACAGCATAACTGATAAAGTTAGGCTAGAGTAATATAAATTTCTGGTAAATTTAGAGTGATGTAAATTTCTAGAGTAATATAAATTTAAATTTCATATTAACTTGACTGACAGTTATAAATCCCAATCTGCCTTCAATTAACTCTTCGGTGAAATATTTATAATCAGGAGTATTATTCATAAATATGCCTAAACAAAAAATATAAATAGACATCAGTTTGCATATGAATCTGATGAGAAAATTCCTTGATTAACCTACATTTCCCTATCAATCAAATGGTCCTCATCTTAAGTACGTCTCAGACTGTCTTCTTCACCAGCTCCAATGCTAAATAATATTACAACAATAATGTCATTACAATAATGTAACGAATCTCTTAGCTACAGAGTATATTTCATTTTAAATAAATTTTCAAAGAGAACAAAAACAGATTCACACTATTATTTACATAAATATGAAGAAAAACATTTAAAGCTTTGATTTATCTTTGCTAAACTAAAGAGATACTTCTATACTTATAAGCAATTTTGAATTTTCCTATAGTGGCAGCTTCTCTAGTTCTTGCTTGGTCATCTAACTTTCATAAAAGAACAATATAATAAAATATCTTGATCTTTACCTTTCATGGTGAAGTGTATTTCTCAAACAAAATAAAATTACCTTTGAAGAACATCCAACTGACATTGTGATAGTACACTGTTAGATTAAAGTTAAGTTAATATACCTATATGTGCCTCATTATCCTTCAACATTCTCTTAATTACCTTCCACACTCTAAGTGTTTAGCCTATTATCTGCATGTATCATTTTGTGCCTCTTCATATCACTAAGACGACTGAATCTCTTCCCACACTCTGGACACTCGTGAGGCTTGTCACCTGAATGCACTAACATATGTGTGTTCATACTTCCAAGACGACTGAATCTCTTCCCACACTCTGGACACTCGTGAGGCTTGTCACCTGAATGCACTAACATGTGCCTTATTATTATTCCACGTTCTCTAAATTTTTTGCCACACTCAGCACATTGAAAAGGTCTCTTATACGCATGCACCATCCTGTGAGTCTTCATACGTCCATGCTGACTGAATCTCTTCCCACACTCTGGACACTCGTGAGGCTTTTCACCTGAATGCACTAACATGTGAGTCTTCATACTTCCAAGACGACTGAATCTCTTCCCACACTCTGGACATTCGTGAGTCTTGTCACCTGAATGCACTAACATGTGCCTTATTATTATTCCACGTTCTCTAAATTGTTTGCCACACTCAGCACATTGAAAAGGTCTCTTATACGCATGCACCATCCTGTGAGTCTTCATACGTCTATGCTCACTGAATCTCTTTCCACACTCTGGACATTCATGAGGTTTGTCACCTGAATGCACTAACATGTGAGTCTTCATATTTCCACGCTCACTGAATCTTTTCCCACACTCTGGACACTCGTGAGGCTTGTTACCTGAATGGACTAACATGTGAGTCGTCATATTTCCACGTTTACTGAATCTCTTCCCACACTCTGGACACTCGTGAGGCTTGTCACCTGAATGTACTAACATGTGAGTCGTCATATTTCCACGTTGACTGAATCTCTTCCCACACTCTGGACACTCGTGAGGCTTGTCACCTGAATGCACTAACATGTGGCGCTTTACATATGAAGGACAGGTGAATACCTTCGGACACTGTGGACACTGGTGAGTCTTCATCTTCTTTATGACAGGTGCAGTTTGTGTGAAGGTTTTCTCCCCCGGATGTTGGGAGGAAGCGTCAAGGCTTGAGTGCTGTTTCTTAGAGTTAGACTTGATGTGAGCACTTGGCGGTCAATGGTGGTGCTTCTTCTTTATGATAGGTACAGTGTGTCAAGGTTTTCCCTTAAAGCTCGTGCTGGACATCACCGGCTGTGGTGTTGCTAAAATGGTGGCGGTTGTTTACCCTCTCATCACCTGAGCGTTCCAATATTTTTGTCTAGTTCCACATATCATTTTTCCTACTACTTATTTTTGCTTATAAGTGATCATTTACAATTAACACTTGTATTTATATTCATGTTTTTCAATCAAAGAATGTACTTAAAATTGTATCTTAAAATAAAGCCACACGATTATACTTTTTGAAGGAAATAGCTCTCCCATAGTGGATGCACTACATGCGCAGATTGACCAATAGGAGTTTCATATTCACTTTTATTTATACATATATATATATATATATATATATATATATATATATATATATATATATATATATTTATATATATATATATATAAATACAATATATATATATATATATATATATATATATATATATATATATATATATATATATATATTATATATATATATATATATATATATATATATATATATATATATATATATATTGTATTTAAAGGTTACAAAACATACAAGACAAATGCCTAAAGGTTATGGATCTCTTGAAGCTCCTCCGCTTCTGGACAGGAACGAGGACGCAGCAAGCATTTCCCCTCTGGATCGCCACACTGAGACGCTGAAACAAAAAACTGGAAGCCCTTGGGTCTCTGGTGACGTCAATGTGCTTGGAACCCAATTCCTTGAGAAATCCCAAGGCACTCTTGCCCCATGGGCCATGCGTCTCAGACGCTATGGGAACAAAGAGGTATTGACCTTCCAGTCGCCTGTACTTGAGTGATTTTGCTGTTTCCCTGTGGTTGGCCGCCCCCACCTGCTTCATCAGCTCCGAAGTGTACATAGGTGTCAGCCAGGGTGGATACACATGTGTAGTCCCACACCAACTGTCTACCCTCCTTCCATGAGTATATGGTGATGCCATCAGGGCGAAGTGCGGGGAAATCCGGGTTTTGGACCCCTAGGATGCGAGGTTCTCTCTCCGCTGTCTGTATATATATATATATATATATATATATATATATATATATATATATATATATATATATATATATATATATATATATATATATATATATATATATATATATAGATATATATACAACCCGTTCTCACACAAGACAGCACATATATGACTTAATGCTTAAAGTCAATATGTTGAATATGAATTAGTAAATATGTGATATATTCCCAGTTACTTTTTTTACCAAGGCCCAAACTCTTCCTCACGTTCCAATTTACGTGTCACAGTACCCGTCCGTCAACATAGATAGCAGAATATTCGTGATTGGCTCAATTATAAGGAAAATTGTAGTTTTCAGGTCCCACATGGGTTGTGAAATTTACCTACTATTGTCCATGCTCTTAGAATATTACAGATCAGCTACTTCCTATTGAAGGCTCGTAGTTTTGTTTTGAGAAATATTAGTTGTTCTTAGTAAATTATAATAAGCACTAAAAATTATTACATAGAATAACAGTCCTTCACCAATCAATATTATATACCATAGTTTGTGCTTTAGAAATCTTTAAAGTATGTTTTGTAGGAACGCTAACAGAAAACGATGTTACGTTGGAATGTCTATGGGGTAAACTACTGCAAACAGGACGGTATTGTGTCTACTATACCAACTATAGCTAGGATGGGTATATTGTCACCTACCGCCTGTTAGGTGGGAAAGGGGTCCAATACCACCCACAGGATGGGTATGAGGGTCACATCCACCCACAGGATGAGTATGGGGATCACATCCACCACAGGAAGGGTACCCAGCAAACATTTTCATGTTTTTAAAACATCCTAAAAACGACATTTCATTGTTTTCAGCACGTTTATAATTACGTTTAGAAAAGGTTTTTTGAGAACTTTTATATACAACCTTAGAACGTAAATAATTAACATTTCTAAAAACTTTTTTATAATCTTTTAATTACCTACATTAAAACGTTTAGGGTAAATTAGGGTATAATAATTTTTAATTCATATCTGAAATAGAAAGGGAGAGAAAGAAAGAAGACATATCTGAGAAAGAAATGGACATCCTATATATGTATGTGCAAATTACAAATAAATAGGGTACAAAAAGAGAATTAAAATATTATATTTATTTAATTAAGAATGAGTA